>NW_017306285.1:3304601-3318256 GCF_000935625.1 Nanorana parkeri | reverse complement strand
TGCGGATGGCGGTGCAAATATCAGCAAAATAAGGAAATGTCACCAGCACACCATTGACATTGCTAAGCCTGATGAAGGGACCCTGCTCGGCCCCGAAAGCGCTTGTTTATATGACAAGGAGCTTCAAATAAATGAACATTCTGCTATCCTAAAATGATTCTGGTGTGCTGGTGACAATCAACAGAAATGTCCCCTGCACACCATACAGCAATCAGGACCTTTGATGCTTGAGAAAAGCAGCGGTGCTTGCAGTGATGTCTACGGATGGGGCCGTGCAAATCCAGAGATGATAACAATGATGATCACCAGCACTCACAAAATGGAATAAATCCAGCAGTTCTGGATGAAGGGGCCCTGTGTGGTTCCGAAACGTTGGCTATATGATACATGTGACGTTGTTCTACAATAAACAGAACTTCTAGATTTATTCCATCTATTATCATCTCTGATATATCCGCCCCACTTCGGACCTGGATGCATATCTATTGCATCCGGTCCGATGAACCTGAGCAGACTCGGATGTAAACGGATGCAGATAATTTTTCATTTGGCCGCCCATCGGGATACATTGCAGTCCATATTTTGATCCGTCGAACTCAAAAACTGAGGGACGGAACGCCCGTGTGAAAGTTTTTTTCATGTGTGGCCGATCAGTTTGAATAAAACAAACGCAGGAGGCTTGAGGAACAATGCCACCTGGGTCGCTACGGGCAAAAAACTTTTTTCTTTTAGACAAATTTTTTGAAATATCCACAAAACCCTCAGCAGGAAATAGACTTTCCTGTTCTTTCACAACATGAATATGATTGGCAGCCTCTTCCGGGCACTTTTGGTCAGAGGCCCGCCGCTTGACCCAAACAAAGCTTTGCAGATGGCGACGAGGCCACCTGACAAGTGGCGGGGATACCGGCGCCACACTGATAACAGTATCTGTAAGGCAGAGAGGGCCCGCTTCCTGTCCTTCCTTGTGTTCTGATTTTTTTTTTCTTTTTCGAAGCACAGAAGAGTCAACAAATTTAATAAGCAGAATCCATTTCAGCCTTGCAGCCCCTCCATGGCAACAGGACACGATGAGTGAAAAGAGGGAGGGAGGGACTTCAATGCACAGCCATCATTATCTGCACAGCCATCTGCTGGGGGAGAAGGACAAGTCTGTGCTCATTTGAATGGAGGCCTGGAAATGGTTTGCAGTCTCCTCCCTGTTGGCTGCTAGTTACTTCAGAGTCACATAGAAGTTGATGGAAGGCAAGAGGACCGGTCAACTTCAATTATCCCAATGCAGTGAAACAAAGAATGGCACCTGAAAGATAACAGGGCCTCTTTGATCCGTTAAAGAAGAACTCCAGCGCAAATTGTTTTCTAATGACAGAGGGGATGCGGATTTTCAAAGCTGATCTCCGGCCTTCCCTTCAGTCTTGCACAGATGTACCAGCTCCACTCCTGGACTGAAATTGCTTCCTCTGATATCACGGCACACTGCGAGCTTCTCACAATGTGCATTAGAAGCTGCAGCAAGTCAGATAGAGCCCGCCTCATTTCCTGGCTGGAGGAGATCCATCATCATCTAGCGTTTTCCTCCCCACCCTAACTGCCCCTGGTTTGCCTCTTTCATTCATTGGATGTCAGTCCTTTCAATTATTGAGGTTTAGGGTCACATGTCGGAGTTACTTAGGATGGGTGCTCTACATGCAAATGAAGCCTGCCTGGGAATGTTCACTTCTCAGACTGACACCCGCCCATCATGTCGTTTTGCATATCTTCTGCCAGGATCCAGCCCACTGCTTGCATAAGAACTGAGGGCTATTCAGAGGAGTACTGAAGCAGGGTGCTGTGATGTTTTCAGGAAGCGATGTATAGCACTCTACCGGCCCCTCCCACCAGCCAACATAGAGAAGGAGAGACCCAGTAATGCCATCACTGGGTATAGATATGTAATGAATACAGATTTGTTTTTTTATTCAATAAGCATGCTGATGTGAGGGATGGTGGGACCAGAAAAAGCCAAAATATAAGCAGATTAAACTTCAGCTTTAAACATAGCCTGTTATATTTGACCTAAAGAGTTTAAAGTCTATCTAAATCCAAAACATTTTTTGTTAGTTTTGGATCCAGCAGTGATGGAATAGAATATTTGTTGGGTTTTGAATGCTGGTTGTGTCCCCACTGGTGAGATTCACCCTCTCTAGTGTTACCAGGAAAGAAAGAGATGGGAAATACCAAATTTTACAGTTGTTACCCCCATTAGGAAGACAGGGGAACTCATCTAATGTGGACACCTATTTTGTTCACTTGTCTCACATTGGAGACATTTCCACTCTCTTCCTATTGTGCCTCCTGGACAGGAAGTGAAGGGGAATCTCCCCCAATGGGACACAAACCATTTCCTACTCTATGCAAAACTAAACTGTTGCCTGCTGGTATATTCAAAATATACCGTCTCCTTTGAAATTCACCAACAACTATATAGTGAAGGACCAACTTAATTTGTCCATTCAGTTTATCAGTCAGGTTCTGCGTATTTGTTGGGAAATTCAAAGCAAATTCTACAATGAGATTGTTACCTCTGTGGTCAGCTTAACTCTGGAGGTGGAGCATGCGGGCAAATATGTCAAGGGTGAACTGGTGCTTTAAAACTGGACTCTGGGCACAAAACCTTTCATATGTTTAAATATATTCCTCAGTAGCCACAAAGGACATAAATCCACTGTGTGTGCACCAAATGCCTTTGGAAGTCTAGATATTACCTTGTAAAATTAGCAGTGACATCATGTGACTGGTCTTTATTACAGGAGGGGGCGGGGACAAGACCAGTCACCCTGCACAAGGAGAGAGAGCAGCAGTGAGTGGTCTTTATTACAGGAGGGGGTGGAGACAAGACCAGCCACTTTGAACAAGGAGAAAGAGCAGCAGTAACCGGTCTTTATGACAGGAGGGGGCGGAGACAAGACCAGCCACCCTGCAGAAGGAGAAAGAGCAGCAGTGACTGGTGTTTATTACAGTAGGGGGCGGAGACAAGACCAGTCACCCTGCACAAGGAGAGAGAGCAGCAATGAGCGCTCATTGTTACAAGAAGTTTAACATTGGATTACTGCACAGATCTGGAAGAAATACACAAAGATCACCAAGTTTACAGGAAGAATACACATTACTCTTGTATTTAGACAATATTTGTTTATACCGAAGTTCAGCTTTAAAGGTTTAGCAGAGCGGGGTGACTCACTGGACCTGGCAGAGCCTATGTGGCCTATCCGTCATTTGCATGGCGATCTCCCACCTTTGTGTTCAGGAGTCGCCTTGGAAGAGGAACAGGTGCTGAGCTGCTGAGGCAGAGGCCTAATTTCCATGTTGCTTTGCATGGCATGTTAGCACTAGGCCATTCCCATACCGAGCCAGCGGATGTCACAGTCTTCTCACACTGGCCACTATGAAAGGCTCGGGCTCATGTCAAGATGGCAGGACGGGGCAGCACAGCAGGTAAGGCTCTGAGCTCTCTAGGATTCCCAGAGCTGCTCTTGACATTTGACCTTTTGGCATTCATGACATGATCCAACCTTTTACTGTGTCCCCCTGGCTACACCAGTCCTTGTCATGCCGATCTTTGGCTTTATGGGGCCAGGAAATGTAACGGCGAACAGTCGAAATATGGCAAACATCCATATGGCAAACATATTCACAGATATGTGAACTTCCCCAATTACTGCACAGCTAAAGAGATAGCTGACTTTTATAGACTTTGATTGTATTCTCCGATGTTAGCTGCCATGATAGAGTCAGCTAAGAGCGTAAAGGGGACGAAATATTTGTTCTGTGGTCAATCTAGTGATCTTTCTGTGTACATTTATGTTGTTGGAAATGACTATTTCATACTGTTCACTTTTTTTTCATCTTAAAATAACTTTGAAATGATTGGGGCTGACTTTATCACTCCTCACTTCCTGTCTGGGTGGCAGAACATTGCATCCTGACACCCAATGCATCTTGACACCCATTGCATCCTGACACCCATTGCATCCTGACACCCATTGCATCCTGACACCCATTGCATCCTGACACCTCCTGCATCCTGACACCCATTGCTTCCTTTATACCCCATTGCATTCTGACACTCATTGCTTCCTGACACCCATTACTTCCTTAATACCCCATTGCTTCCTAACACCCCATTGCTTCCTAACACCCCATTGCTTCCTGACACTCCATTGATTGCTGGCACCCATTGCTTCCTGGATACCCCATTGCATCCTAACACCCCATTGCTTCCTGACACACTGTTGCAACCAATTCCAATGTTCTATATGTGGGATTTGTCCAGCCCTGCTCCAAGCTAAGCTTGTAGATAGGGAGAGAGCTCTGCGTGGGTGTCACCAGTGTGTGTGTGTGGGGTGGGGCTGCTCACAGTCAGGCAGGAGGGTAGCCTGTTCCTATGTTCTATATGTGGGATTTAATTAGCATTCACTGTTCACCCTTTGGACTCTACACATGGTCAGTCTGTTGGGTGTTGGGTCATCAGTACGTGTCCTTGTTACATGGCACAATGCCACTTCCCATGTGTTATTAGTCTCTGAAATTGTTATATGTAGTGATAGACCTTCTGATACACTGCGTGCTTGGGGGGATTATAAGTCTACTCTCATCATGCTTATCTGAGACAAGACCAGTCACCCTGCACAAGGAGAGAGAGCAGCAGTGACTGGTCTTTATTACAGGAGGGGGCGGGGACAAGACCAGTCACCCTGCACAAGGAGAGAGAGCAGCAGTGAGTGGTCTTTATTACAGGAGGGGGTGGAGACAAGACCAGCCACTTTGAACAAGGAGAAAGAGCAGCAGTAACCGGTCTTTATGACAGGAGGGGGCGGAGACAAGACCAGCCACCCTGCAGAAGGAGAAAGAGCAGCAGTGACTGGTGTTTATTACAGTAGGGGGCGGAGACAAGACCAGTCACCCTGCACAAGGAGAGAGAGCAGCAATGAGCGCTCATTGTTACAAGAAGTTTAACATTGGATTACTGCACAGATCTGGAAGAAATACACAAAGATCACCAAGTTTACAGGAAGAATACACATTACTCTTGTATTTAGACAATATTTGTTTATACCGAAGTTCAGCTTTAAAGGTTTAGCAGAGCGGGGTGACTCACTGGACCTGGCAGAGCCTATGTGGCCTATCCGTCATTTGCATGGCGATCTCCCACCTTTGTGTTCAGGAGTCGCCTTGGAAGAGGAACAGGTGCTGAGCTGCTGAGGCAGAGGCCTAATTTCCATGTTGCTTTGCATGGCATGTTAGCACTAGGCCATTCCCATACCGAGCCAGCGGATGGCACAGTCTTCCAACACTAAGGCTCGGGCTCATGTCAAGATGGCAGGACGGGGCAGCACAGCAGGTAAGGCTCTGAGCTCTCTAGGATTCCCAGAGCTGCTCTTGACATTTGACCTTTTGGCATTCATGACATGATCCAACCTTTTACTGTGTCCCCCTGGCTACACCAGTCCTTGTCATGCCGATCTTTGGCTTTATGGGGCCAGGAAATGTAACGGCGAACAGTCGAAATATGGCAAACATCCATATGGCAAACATATTCACAGATATGTGAACTTCCCCAATTACTGCACAGCTAAAGAGATAGCTGACTTTTATAGACTTTGATTGTATTCTCCGATGTTAGCTGCCATGATAGAGTCAGCTAAGAGCGTAAAGGGGACGAAATATTTGTTCTGTGGTCAATCTAGTGATCTTTCTGTGTACATTTATGTTGTTGGAAATGACTATTTCATACTGTTCACTTTTTTTTCATCTTAAAATAACTTTGAAATGATTGGGGCTGACTTTATCACTCCTCACTTCCTGTCTGGGTGGCAGAACATTGCATCCTGACACCCAATGCATCTTGACACCCATTGCATCCTGACACCCATTGCATCCTGACACCCATTGCATCCTGACACCCATTGCATCCTGACACCTACTGCATCCTGACACCCATTGCTTCCTTTATACCCCATTGCATTCTGACACTCATTGCTTCCTGACACCCATTACTTCCTTAATACCCCATTGCTTCCTAACACCCCATTGCTTCCTAACACCCCATTGCTTCCTGACACTCCATTGATTGCTGGCACCCATTGCTTCCTGGATACCCCATTGCATCCTAACACCCCATTGCTTCCTGACACACTGTTGCAACCAATTCCAATGTTCTATATGTGGGATTTGTCCAGCCCTGCTCCAAGCTAAGCTTGTAGATAGGGAGAGAGCTCTGCGTGGGTGTCACCAGTGTGTGTGTGTGGGGTGGGGCTGCTCACAGTCAGGCAGGAGGGTAGCCTGTTCCTATGTTCTATATGTGGGATTTAATTAGCATTCACTGTTCACCCTTTGGACTCTACACATGGTCAGTCTGTTGGGTGTTGGGTCATCAGTACGTGTCCTTGTTACATGGCACAATGCCACTTCCCATGTGTTATTAGTCTCTGAAATTGTTATATGTAGTGATAGACCTTCTGATACACTGCGTGCTTGGGGGGATTATAAGTCTACTCTCATCATGCTTATCTGGGCATTGGTTCAGTATCACTTCCCCTGTGCTGTATATTGTGTGTGCTTATCAATAAAGGTTGTGCTTTTAAAGACACTTGCTCCATGCTAGGCCTAATTCTGTGTCTAGGTATGTGATTATCAGCACAAGTTCTCGGTATGGTTATATGAACATTGCATGGTGCCACTTCCAATGCATAGTATGTTTTTCAACTGCATTAATTAATTACTAACTATTTTTAATATTTGATTATTCATAATTATTTGCAATCATAAATTAAAACTTCTACGAGGTTTTATTAATTGGGTTTACATATACTTCTACAGTACCAAAACTGCAAACTTTCTTTGTTTGCGATGTCTACACTGTCATTGACAATCTTGTTCACTCAACCCCCCACCCCATTCATAAATCCGGGAGCAGATGTATGGGCTCTTTTCAGCTGCCACAACACTGGAGTGTGCGGGCCCTGTTCTGGCTATAGGCCTGCAGGCAGGAGATAAGCCATACAGAGCCTATAGGTATCCATTGGTCTCACCAGCAGGGGAGGGGGATCTCCAAAGCGCGTTCACACAGCTGACGGCCCAGGATCAGTACACAGATCTCTTTCTTGCTCTGACAGATAAAGGTCTTTATTTTCGGGGGGGAGCTGCAATCAGTCTCTCTTCCTTGCAGCCTCTCCTGGCCTTCACGCTACGCGAACAGAGTCCTTTTTGAGAGTGGCGATAAGGCCGCAGTTATGTCACCATTAGAACACCATCACTGTGTAGCATCGGCGGGCTGCACCTGCTCCCCCTGCGACACAATGGTGGGCCTAAGCATAGGACAGGGCACACAAAACCGTCTCCAGGCCTTCGGGAAGGAAACGAGGCCTCCGGAACATGGTGAAAACATTCTGCATAATTTAGACTTGACTAGACTGCTTTCCTCCATTCAAACTCCTCTTTTCTTTCACACTTTTTTTTTTAGCAGAGGTGTCTGCGCCAGAAGAAAAAAAAAAGTTCTTTATACGGAGTCCTTTATTTCTGGGTGGTAGGAGGCTCGTAACATCACTCGGTACAAAGAAGTTTGTTCACTTTTGTGAGTCCTGTGCCTGCTCAAAGATGTCATTCTTTCCTCAGGCCAAGAGGATTCTGGGAGTCCAAGGTTCTGGTCACTTTTTAAACTGTAGTTTGTTTGTTAGTTTGAGTCCTTTAGAATGGAAGGAAAGTCACAATGGGTCTATTTATGGAGTTTTCTTTCCCTTTCTGTGAGTTTTCGGCTAACTTGGCCACACGTAGACTGAATTTTTTATAATCACATCCTGGGAGGGTTAAAGTGGAACTGCAGCTACATATTTATTTTTTGGATATGGTGGGTCATTCCCTTGGCACCCTGTTGCTTCCTTCCATTCATAGATATTTGCAAAGATAAAGTACTGACTAGATATGTGCAAGTGATCAAATATTTGCTATTCAGTTTGCTGAAAGGACCACTTGCCAAGTTCAGTAGTTGCAGAATGATTGGCTGGGAAGCCGTTTTTCTTCCCGGCCAATCAGAATTGATCCAGCCAAACAGTATGGCTGAAAAGCTGGCTTCACGTTCCCTTGCGCCACTGCCAGTCAGAGGAAATCTCCCTCTGACCAGAAGTTCCGGTATCGGCGGGTAAGTATCAGAGCATTTGGGCGAGTGCGAGTATCGGTATCAGTGCATCCCTATCAGAGACTGTAGACATACTACACCAGATGGTCAGAGACCACAAACGTACTACAATACATTTTGAGGTGTGCCCAAGCTTTCCCTACATCTTCTCATAACGCTCCAGTTCACATGCTGGTCAGGCCTCAGTAAGCACCTAGGAAGGTAAAACATGGACTACCAGCTGCCGGGGCCTGAGGACCACACAATATGCACTAAAGAGCCACAGATTGGACCCCTGAGGGCTAAGTTCTGGTGTGTTGTCCTTGACTGACAGTAAGCAAACTTGACCTTCTATCTAGTACAGTCATCTGGTTATCTGATCTGAGCTTTGCCCATACATATATAAGCAGCTCAGGAAAACCAGATTGGCCGATCCTTCACCCCCGTGTGGCGCATTTAGCTTGAGGCACTTTACCTTTTGGCATCTTTATAATCTGCTCCCTAAACGCACCCCCCCCCCCCTTCCACCATGGATCTTGGATGTACTGACGCTCTTCACTTGTACTAATTAGCATCAGTTACTTCAGTTGTGTAATTAGTCATTCCTGAAGCTCCGCGTGCGTCTTATCACACACTCCAGGGTGACTTTTCGGGGGAAGCCCAACTGAGTTCTTTAATGAATAACATCGCTTAGCGGCTGCGTTACACGTCTTGTAGCTTGTCATTGCGGTGACGGGAATTTCCTCTTAAAGAATGAAGAGAGATCTTCAAACCACAAGGAGAGGCTCTCTGACAAAAGAGACGCTTTCTCTCCTCGCTTCAAACGCTGAGTGCTGAGGTGGAGGGAACGCGGTCCACCGCAGCGGGGGGGCCCCAATTACGAGGTCACCACGTTTTGCAGTCCGCCGAGTTGGCGGCCTTTCTGATTCTGGAAGGAAGGGGACAAAACAAGACATTTCAAGACTGCAGGGACTGATGGTCAGGAACGACGGCGATCGTTATTGTATTAGCTCATATTATGACAAGAGGCGCGAAGTCTGAAAATGGCGTGAAGGCTTAATTGTGTAGAGTTTTTGTAGTTTTGCGTGGAGCAAGAGAAGGTTAAATCCCCTGCCAGGTTTTTATCGCTGTCTGCACTGGACATTGCCACGGCCAGCCTAAAACTGCATGATGCAAGCAGTTTTGTTTTTTTTTGACTAGAAGTGCTGGTTCATACAGGTCAATAGAAAGACATCAACGCCCCAGCGGGAAGCGTTCCTGTTTCAAGGCGATCAGACGGCAGCCATCGGGAGCCTGCCTACTTACCTGGCCAACCGCGGCGATGAGTGCTCACATCATTCAGATTAAATGCGGCTGTTTGTGTGGAGTTGCGGCCTCTGCCAGCACAAATGTAAATGTTTTCGGCGGAGCGGCCTATTAATACTGATCACGGTTTCAGGGTCATGCATTTCCGCTGAGAACTGTCAGACGTGCGTGGTGAAGGCCCCAATCATGGCTGTCTGGCAGCGCTGTTTTTTTTTAAACGAGCTGACAGGTAATCAAGTTTTTCTGCAAATATGCTACGGGGGGACGATAGGCTACGCAGGGTTTTGCCACCTCTTGGCGGTTCAAAGAGCCACAGAACAGGATGGCTTATACAAGAGCCTTTTTTTTTTCTTGTTAAAGAATTTGCAGTGGAAATCTCTAGTGAGTAGAATAGGGCGCAGTGACCAGCTGCATGCAGTTTTTGGTAACATAAAGCTCAAGCATGCATGGAGTCAGAAAAAGCGAGTACAATGGGTTCTTTAAAGCAGAACTCCACTCTTTTTTTTAACAAAAACTCCTCCCCCTAAAGCAGTATCCTCTACACCAGGGGTGGACAAACTCCTGCCCCCCAGCTGTTGCGGAACTACAGATCCAATGAGGCATTACAAGAGTTTCACAGCCACATGCATGACTCCCAGAGACAGATGCATTATGAGATTTGTAGTTTCACCACCCTTAGATGGCTGGAGTTTGCCCACTCCTGCTCTACATGCCTTAGCACACCCCTCCACTGCTTCCTTCTCAGGTCCTGGCCGCTGCTCCTCTTCCAGGTGAAATGATGTTGACTGTCATTCAACCCGCTTCTTGTGAGTCTAGGGTGTCAAGGACACGCCCCCCCGGGGGTGCATCATCAAGCTGACCTGGGCTCCAAAGTGAAAGATATAGAGAACAGAGCCTAAGCCTTTATGAGAAACCTGTTCTCTGCATTACTAAGAACCTGGGGTTGAGGAGTGTAGGGAGGTAGTCCCCTCCAACTTTGAGGTCAGTGGATGCTGCTGGGGAGTGTAAGAAGATAGTCCCCTTTGATGTTAGCTGGTGCTGTTTAGGAGTGTAGTGAGATAGTCCCCTTCTACTTTGATGTCAGTGGATGATGCTGGGTAGTGTAGGAAGATAGTCCCCTCCCACTCTGATGTCAGTGGATGCTGCTGTGGAGTGTAGGGAGATAGTTCCCTCCCACTTTGGTATCAGTGGATTCTGCTGGGAAGTGTTGGGAGATAGTCCCCTCCCACTTTGGTATCAGTGGATGCTGCTGGGGAGTATATGAAGATAGTCCCCTCCCACTTTGATAGCGGATGCTTCTGGGGAGTGCTGGGAGATATTCACCTCCCACTTTGATATTAGCAGATGCTTCTGGGGAGTGTAGAGAGATAGTCCCCTCCCACTTTGAGATCAGTGGTTGCTGCTGGGGAGTGTTGGGAGATAGTCCCCTCCCACTCTGATGTCAGTGGATGCTGCTGTGCGGTGTAGAGAGGTAGTCCCCTCCCACTTTTATGTCAGTGGATCCTGCCGGGGGTGTGAGGAGGTTATCCCTTCCCACTTTGATGCCAACTTTGGACCATATCACCAGTTCACGTGCATGTCAGATTTGCGGGTGAACTGAACCAGTGGTTCCTGGCAACCTACAATCCATCAGGATTTCCTGACACGTATTAATTCCTTCATCTCCATTGCTTGCCACCAAAGGCGTAATCATTGGCCGAGCCCGCTGCTTAAAGTCAACCTATGTTTTCATCAGACAAAAAGTTTTCTTTAACTCTTGGCGCTAATGGCTGCCAATCCACTTGTTGTTGCACACTCAAAGTTTTCAACAGTTTATCACAGTTTTTCACACAGACTTGAGGGGCTGCTCATCCAAGGCTCTGGGGCTTCCACCACGAACATAGAAAACAAAAGGGAACAGAGCGCCACCTCCGTGTGTAAAATCGTTTATTACAATTAATAAAACAAGGGATATATGTACTCACAAACAAACGTTTTCATCACGCTTTACTAACAAACACGAGGCCACACTGTCTGTTAACCCAACATGGTATCCCCCCGACTATCTAACACGGTAGCCTCCGGCCACATCACCGTCCAAGATTGACGCGTTTCAGGGGCAAGCCCCCTTCATCAGAATCATGATGAATTGTTTGTTGTTAAAGCGTGATGAAAACGTTTGTTTGTGAGTACTTTTATCCCTTGTTTTATTTATTGTAATAAACGATTTTACACACGGAGGTGGCGCTCTGTTCCCTTTTGTTTTCAACCTATGCTCTGCCCATGCCCCTCCCACTACCCTCTTATAATTACCTTCTGTTCACTCTCCTGCCTTTTTGTTCGGCCACCAGTAACACAGAGAAATACCCAGTTATGGGGAGCCATATACCCATTCTCCTTCCTACCACATTACAGTGCTGGTGCTTGGTGCTTGGCGACTGGATGCTCAAGCCATCGGCATTCTCAACTGGTGGAGGGGAGAGAGTGCTCAGCCCAGTGTAAGCTCCAAGTCACAACAATCCTTTAAAAAACAACTGAAAATGTATATGCTTGCTGAATTTTTCTTTTAATTTAAATTTATTCTTTGGAGCATTCAACAGCAGAAGTGAGACTTCTGAAATCCATGGAGCAGGAGGTCATTTAGTGCAGAGATCTCACAACTAGAGTCCCCAAAGAGATAAAAGGATTGGCAACTCAACCCTTCAGCAGCTGCCAAAAGCTGATTTGGGAAGACTGGCCCTTTAATTATGTTAAAAGGACAATGGCAAAGTTTTCCTTTTACTTTTTCAGCATGTGCGTTACCTCGTTTTATTTGCCTGAAGATACAAAAAAATAAATACATGAAAAATGTTTTTGGCTTTTTTTTACTAGATCAGCAAATCTTTTTTTGTTTTCTGGCACTTAGCTTTAAAAAAAACTTTCAAGTAGCAGATTGCTTTAAGAGATTTAAAGGGCCAGAGCTACTTGTGATAGGCCAGCAAGTGAGTGTATTCATTGGTTATTTCCCCACACACCATCTGCTCTAGTTATCACTTGCCTCGTCCCCATTGCCTAAATTTCCCTGGGGCCCAGATCAGTCATAGATTGTCCCACTAAATTGTATTGTCAGCCAGGGTCTCAGACAGGATTGCTTCATGTAAGCCTCACTCTACAAGCCACGGTGACCTACAGGCTGCGAAAAAAAAAAAACCCCAGAAAAAGATGGGAATAGGCAGCAGACTTCAAAAGCAAAAATATTTCCTTATCATTGCTTTACATTATTTTTTTATTTCTCATAATAATAACATTAACACGGTTGTCAGTGTTTACCCTTTCAAATAAAAAAAATTCAGTGGGCAAAAAAGTTTGAAGGATTTCTTGCAAAGTAGTAAAACTTTAAAAAAAAAGTTTACTTAAAAAAAAAAAGTTATGTCTGTATTATAAATCCAAAAACAACTTTACATTTCAGCTCATAAAGAGTTTATAACATGATAAAAAATAAACTGTATCTCTGTCAGAAACCTGTTTTTGTTCTTTTTATTTTGTGTACAAAAGTTTTGTTTTGTTTGTTTAAAGTTTATTTTATACATCGGAATTGCTGTTTAATGTTTATTATCCCTTCAAATAAAAACAACAACAACAAATAAAACAAATAAAAACAATATCAATAAATAAAATAAAAAATATCATTATATTGAAATAAAATATAAATAAAATAAAACTTTTTTTTTTTTTTTTTTACAAATGTCTTGATTTACAGATAATGAACGATAGAAATCACCAGCACTCCGTAAATAAAATTCAAAAAAAGTCCATTTATTTGGACTAAACGTCACACATATCGCATAATCGGATGCATAATCTGCGGATGCTGAGTGCCGGTGATTTCTATCGTTCATTGACTGTTGCACACGGCGCCATCCGTGATTGTCACTGCAAGTACCACTATTTTCACTTGGAGCGGAAGCGTTGTAAGTAGTGCAGCGGGACCTACTGTTTTCTTGATTTACAGATGTCAATATTTTTTAGTTTATGTAAGTAATATAGAACTTATGTACATCAAACTATTTTATTAATGCTCCATAAAAAAGTTTGTAACTGTAATTAAAGTTTTAAGCGGCCAGCGCAACACAATAACCGTCTACTACGGTATTTATTGATATTTGTATGTGTAGTTTCACATTTTTTAATATTCTGCATCTATCGCACAAAATCTTGTGAGAACATTTAATTTGTACTA
>NW_017306285.1:3257009-3304587 GCF_000935625.1 Nanorana parkeri | reverse complement strand
AGCTGAATACCTGTAATAAAATAGATATATTTTTTTAACTTTTTTTCTTTAACTTTTTTTTTGGTATTGTATTACTTTATCTTTTATTATCTTCCTCGGGCGACAGACCTTATAAATACCGATCTGACACCGTAAAGGATTTTGCAGAACAAAAAACCCCAGTAAATATGTAACAATGTACTTTTGTCAGCCCGGAATATATATATTGCCAAGTAGGGTCGAACTATTGAGAAGGAGAAGAAGAAGAATTAAAAGTGGGCTTATCAGGCCTCCGCAAACTTTGAATCCCCACCCCAGACGTACCCAGTGGCCCATTATCTCCTGATCATCTTTTCAGCTCCACCATCCCCAGCCCCGCTGAGCCAAATGACTCCGTACCCTATTCTTGAATTAATAGCCCAGCTTTGTTCTAGCCACCCATTACTTCTGCCACCTGTCCTACGCCACAAAAACTTTTCTCTCCTTTTTTTTTCTCACAAGACCAGCCATGCAATCTGCAGAAATTGTTAGTTGCTGCTCGCTTTACCTCGACTGTAAGGGTGCACATTTACATGAGATCGCTGAGAAAAACTTTCATTTTTAAAATGCATCTGTTGTTGTATTTGTTCGCTTTCTTATGATAGTGATTGGGGGGAAGGGACGTCTTTTCAAAAGTCTTGTTTAACTTTTGTTTGCTGTCCCCGGTTTTCTTTTGGCTTTTTAATTTCTTTTCATGATCAATTATTTTAGTTTTCTTTATAAAAGTCCTTTAAAACTTTTTTTTTGTAACTTTTTTTTTATACATTTTACATTTCAATTGTGTGACAATTTAATCTCTACATGATCTACAAAATCTTCATTAGTTATGACTTTTGTTTTTATTTATTAATGTTTCCTTTTTTTATACCCTTTTTTGTTTTGTTCAAGCAAACCTACTCACTTTTTAAGTTGCATATATGTGTTGTCTTTTTCAAACAGTCTGTGTATATCTATCTAGCTAGCTATCTATCTACAGTATATATAAATAAATATATATAGATATAGATATATCTATATATAGCTAGATATAGATATATCTATATCTAGCTATATATATAGCTGTGTCACTTCAAACAAAAGCTGCACATAGCAAATTCGAAGTTTATTGTTTTTTCTTTTACTGCACACATGTAATTACAGCAATGACTGTTTATATCGCTGTTTTAACAACATCTGTTCAAGGGGAGATATTGGCCTCTTAAATTAGTAATAAGCTCGATAAATGGGCAAGTTTTGTCCTTTCAGTTGTCCCGAGTTGTAGTCTTTGTCCCCGTGCATTCCTCGGTAACCCAGCCCCCATCCCGCTCCATATGGAGAGCTGGTGAAAGTGGTTCTCACAGAATTTTAGCCAGTTCACCCCAGCTGTGATTGAGGTTTGGCAATGGCTCCATCTGCCCTTTCAATTCAAAGGCCAAGCCAGACTGCTGCTTTCCATTCACGGCCTATAGATATATTTTCATTTTCTGCATCTCCCCCAACCCCCCTTTTCCCCATATTGCCTTCCATTACAACGGCGTGGGACCGCACTTAAGAGTTCTGATCTTTGATGTGTTTTTGACAGGTGATGAGAAATATAAAAGTATGAGAGGAAAAAGCCAGCGGGATATGGCAGCTGGTTTAGCACAGAAACACGTTCTGTAAATCTATATGTTCAAAATGTACATTGTAACTTCAGACAAAACTTTTTTCTTTTCTTTTTTGGATAAAGTTTTGAAGGGTCTAAACCACTGGCAGATTTTTATTGTGTTCTGCATCTCCATTAAGAAGATTTCTCTCCATTTCATCTGCTGGTGATAGTCACCAAGCAGCAGGGCCATTCCTATAATGAGGCAGCCTGAGGCATCTCTTTGGGTTGTGTGTGGGGGGAGGCGCCAGTGTTCCTGCCGCCCCCTTTCTGGCCAGAGTTCTTAGCAACCTGGGGTGCTCTGGCCGGCGTCCCGCTCAGCTCCTGGCAACCAGTGACGTTACTGGGTGGGATGCCGGCCAGAGCATGCAGAGGTCACCCCCCTCTTATTGTGTATCACCAGCAGCACAACCCCCCCCCTCCCCTCAGATGGCAAAAAGTCTAGGGACACCCATGCCAAGCAGGACACAGAGAATCTCACCAATGGGTACACAGAGAGTTTTTTAAAGTAGGGAAGGGCTGGAATCCCTGCCAGCCTTTTATTAGCTATCTGTGTCCCTATTAAAGATTTACCATCACTCAATGTGCTTGTGACAATTAGTCATTAGAGGTGAAGGTGAAGAAACTTACCCCACAGGGACATGGATTACTATAAAAGTAGAGTTGGGAAGGGTTAATACACCTGTCAACTTTTTATTGCTCTTTGTGCCCACACTAGGGAGATTTCCTCCCACTTCCTGTTGTCAGATAGAGAGGAAGTAAAGGGAACTGTCACAGACAGTGGTCTGTATTGACTGGGAGATGGTCAATCCAAGTGATAGCAGGATAGAAGCTGAAGTTAGAGAGGCAGCAGATGGTACTGATGGTGTTGTGTAACAGACCATGTTTACTGGGAGAAGAATAGGGGATCAAACCGAATCTGGGCGGAGACACATCACAGAGGTGCACAGGAACACACTGGAGGTTTAGGGGTGACCAGGGGCACACTAAAGACACAGGGGCGCACTGGAGTGACAAGAGTGCACAGGGGTTCAATGGAGGCACAGGAGTCCACAGGGGCATACTGGAGACACAGGAGTGCATAGGGGTGCAATGGAAACATATGAGTCCAAAAAGGTATACTGGAGACAAAGGAGTGCACAGAGTTACGTAAGGTGGAGGCACAGGGGTCCACAGGGGCTGACTTGAGACACAGGAGTGCATAGGGGTGAAATGGAAACACAAGGGTCCAGAAAGGGATACTGGAAACACAGGAGTGCACCGGGGTTGCAGTGAAGGCACAGGAGTGCACCGGGGTTGCAGTGAAGGCACAGGAGTGCACCGGGGTTGCAGTGGAGGCACAGGAGTCCACAGGGGCAGACTGGAGACACAGGAGTGCATAGGGGTGCAATGGAAACACAAGAGTCCAGAGGGATATACTGGAGACACAGGAGTGCACAGAGGTGCAGTGGAGGCACAGGAAACCACAGGGGCAGACTGGAGGCATAGGGTACACTGAGGCCTGGAGACAGCCATGGGGACATGGGGGTGCAGGTCAGTTAGAAGCAACAGAGGGCTCAACTACAGCATAGGGGTGCACACAGGGCCAATCAGAATAATTTGAAATGTGCCCCATTTACATGCACAGATTTTTATAGTATGAATAGACTGAGCTACGGACTTCTTTCTAGTTTGCATACATCAAGCCTTTCTTGTTAGAATTGATCCCTTTTTCTTTGTCACCCTATGTAAACGCTCCTGAACTAAAACCAGCCGGCATCATGGGATTGTGACGACCATCATTGTATTTTGGAATAGCTGCAGCAGGTGGTAGTAGCTGGGATTCAGTCACAGATACTGGAGCTTACAAGACATGCTAGAAGCAACATGTGATTTCACTTTTTTTAGGTTTAAACAGAAACCTCTTGCAAACTCAGGCAATTAAAAGCAAGAACACGATGAACTGTACATAAGCAGTGGTCACCTTCTTTGAGAACAGCATATCAAAATGAATAATAGACTCAGAGATACCGGAGCTGAAGTTACATGCAGTTCTCAACTCTTCCCGTAAGTGTTACAGTGGCATTACCTACTAACAACAATGTATCTTATTTGTGTATCACTTGGCTGTAGATCCTCAAATCATCTCTGAATTGGCGATGACACTGTCCTTCCTTCTGGAGGGGGGCTACTTTTGTTCCCCATGGTCCCTATGTGTGTTGTAAAGTAGTCACCGCTCCAAGCTCACCCCCAGGATGGACTACAATCTCAATAGATATCAGTAAACTAAACGTGAGATTGTAGTCCATCATGGGCACCAAATGGGAGATTCCAGGAGTAGAAAGAAGCAAAGTCATGCTTGACTCTTCCCAAAAATTCAAGACCTGCATAAAACCACAGCTGCTTCTATGTGCAGGTCCAGGCATTGTTTAAACTTGAGTCTTTCACTAAAGATGTCCTCTGAATACAAAACGTTACCATCTCATACTCAGTTTGAATTGCCTAAAAGGTTCATCTTCAGGACAGTTGCCTCTAGTGGGCACACACACACTTCCTGTAAGTTCTGAGTAGAACCCACGGCTTTTGGAGCAGGCAGTGATTTGATTCTCAGGACAGTGGAGAGAGAATGACAGGTCCATCTGATCTTTGTGACGTTCCAGTGACACAGTGCAGAGCTGCGGCCTGCGATGGCCTAATGCGATACATCTGCTTGCTGTCTTCCGTAATGAAATCTTTGGCTCGAGCCATGCCTCTGCACCCCAACAGCTGCCGCTCAAACCCTACCCAGAGCTCTGGCTTACAAAACAGATTGTGTGATGTCGCTGGCATGACAAGACGGCATATACCGTGGCGCTATGTTTACAGATGCTCCAACTGGATATGTAATAATGGACCCAGGAGGATAAACCAGCACATCTGCTAAGAGGATACCACAGCTGTAGTAAAGACGACAGTGTCGCCGAACACACGAGGGAGATGTTTAAACCTCAGCTGTAGAGTACGTAGAAAGGGTTCGGGTTAGATGATGACATCAATGTTAGGAGAGACAGTGTTCAATCCAGTTTACAACTGACAATGAGATCTGCCAGCACAGTACAGACAGGGCTAATCATGGTAAACCTTAACTCCCCAATCCCCTTCTTAACATTACATTACGTCGGTTTGAGTTGAAAACATGTAACAAATAAATATAAAATATCCCAATATGGGTGCAAAAGTGGAAATACACTGAGATTCTTCAGCGAACAAATATTTCCTACTAGTGACGTGGGCAGCAGGATAGTAACTTCTTCTTGCAGGTTGCTCTTTATTCCCGGTATTAGATTTGGTGACCGAGTCACTTTAAATGTTCAGTCTTCTGGACGGACCAATGACGTCACAGGTCTTTTATGTTCTTATCCAGCATCCTTATATCTCAACATTACACACAATGTAAGCATGAGCAACATACTGTACAATAGTCTGTGAGCCCAGGCTGGGGTACCCCCCCTATGGCAGCTCCCTTATTTCTATCCAGGATGCATACCTGCGGCTGACTATGTCTCAGTCCATCACAAAGGTGAAAATGAGACTTAGAACTAGGGATGCAATGATACTTTTCAGATACCAGCGCCGATACTTGGCATTTTCAGGAGAACTACCATAGTTGCAGCGGTTGCAGCTGGGACCTGGCTCTGGCGCTCCACCACTGTCCTGAAATCATTAGTCTGTATTGTTTTAGAAAAACTGTCACATGACAATAAACAAAAATGTATCAGTACTCGTACTTGTAAGTACTCGGCCAAGTATCAGTACTTGTATCTGTGAGTACTTGGACAATTATCAGTACTTGCACTTGCAAAAATGGTAACCTAGTACGGTTCTTGGTATCGGTGCATCCCTACTTAGAACCCATGGACTGCAAAGGTCTGAAGGGGGCCTCAAAGGGAATTTGTGCTGGGCCTATGCAGGTGAAGCAACAGGTGCACATTAAAAGGGACCCACCAACAGTATACACTCACATTTCCTTTTTCTCCCATGTCTAGACTCTAGGATCAAAGATAGGAAGTCCTTTTGCAGGATCAATGAGACGCAACCACTGTGTAGCTACTACTCAGCAGAAAGCAGAGCCTGCATATGGAATGACACACATGGCTGCTCCAAAGTTTATATAGAATTACAAACTGCACAAAGATTCAAGCGTTCTACATATAGTTTAGAATAAACATGCATTGATGAGGTTGTTTACATCGGGAGTGGACATATTAATATGGGGTTCAGGAGCCAGTCTGTCCAATTTAGTAGCCAGCAGGATTTTTTTAGGCGCCAACTCCATTGACAACTAGAGAAACCCGCAAAAGTTAGGTGACAGCTGTAATTTTTGAGAAGCATTGGCGACCTGTTGCCTGGGACTTGTACAGCCCTGGCTTACAACTCCAGATGCTCAAGGACCAATCAAGCAAATCATTATCTTGTATTGATCTCTTCAAGTTACACAATAACAGGTAGAAAATGTTCCCCTTCCAGATCAGGCCTTGTTCTCCTTCAAAACCTGACAGAAGCAGAACTTCAGATGTTCATCCTCCATAAAATGTATCCAAAGCCCAAATCTTTTTTTTTTTTTAAATTTGGTCTTGGATGGAGTAGTACTCCCCACTAAGGAGTTACACGCCTCTATTTGTCCTGATGAAAAACAACATGATTGTCATGATGGGAAATCCAACTGGAACAGGAGGTGAGGGGAATCTTTCAATGGGGACACCTGTTACTGTGACAAATGTTTGAAAGAAATGTTCCCTCACTTTGGAGAGATTGCCTCTCAGTTGTTGCTGTGTCCCCAGGGCAAGAAATAAAGGAGAATCTCCCCAGTAGGATACAGACAACAGAACCTGACAAGGGTTTTAATCATTCTCTACTCCAGATCTGGGCATCTTATGGCCTGTGGGCCATATCCGGCCCTTGGTCTGTCTCTGTCCGACCCGCAGTCCCGACACAGACTGATCACTGACCTGTGCTCATTTATGGCTGGCTGACAGGGGATGCGCTGGCCTCCAAGGCCGGTACCTCCACTGCAAGCCATAGCTCAGCACAGGTTGGCAATCGGTCCATGTCTGGACCGTGCTCCTCTTCAGTCGTTGGTTGCTAGGACTGCTGGCGTCCCAGCAACCAGTGACATCAGGGGTCCTCTTCCTCTGCAGTCATTGGTTTCTAGGACTGCTGGGCAGACTTAACAACCAGTGAGAAATGTCTTCCTGCCCCCAGCATTACAGGAGGATGTCCGTAATGCTGGGGTGTCTGTCCTCTCTTGCAGCTCCACTACCGGTATAGAAAAAAAAAACCTGTATGTACCACATAGTATTCATACAATTTTAGGACAATAAGGGTTTCATTCTGAGCAAGTTAATACTTATGCCGCGCCGTGCGATTAACACAAGGTACCGCGCAACACACCTAATGTGCGTTACAGAGTGGCAGGTGCGTTGTGTTGTATGCTTTACGTTTTGCAACCACATTACAATGCACAGTATTTCTGTACCACCTGTTGCAGCGCAGTCGATTGCATTGCAGCCAGGAGGTGTGTTTGGGGTGGCATTGAAATGAATGGCAATGCAATGCACCTGACACAATGTAATACACGGTCGGTGTGTTGCGCGGTACCATGTGTTAATTGGTTCGGCCCTCCACAACTGTCCCAGTTTCTCATGTGGCCCCTCGAGAAAATGAATTGCCCACATCTGATCCACTCCATCCAAAAGTAAAGAAAAAATGACTCTAAGCTGGTCATACACAGCTCAAAGTTTAGCACCACTCCTCTCAGCAGAAGTCAAAGATGTGGAAAGAGAGGTTGTTCCATTGCTCATGATTCACTAGGTACACTCCCAGTGACCCTGTGAGGTGCTGTCTGGATTTCCCCCCCCCCTCCCCTCAGATGGCAAAAAGTCTAGGGACACCCATGCCAAGCAGGACACAGAGAATCTCACCAATGGGTACACAGAGAGTTTTTTAAAGTAGGGAAGGGCTGGAATCCCTGCCAGCCTTTTATTAGCTATCTGTGTCCCTATTAAAGATTTACCATCACTCAATGTGCTTGTGACAATTAGTCATTAGAGGTGAAGGTGAAGAAACTTACCCCACAGGGACATGGATTACTATAAAAGTAGAGTTGGGAAGGGTTAATACACCTGTCAACTTTTTATTGCTCTTTGTGCCCACACTAGGGAGATTTCCTCCCACTTCCTGTTGTCAGATAGAGAGGAAGTAAAGGGAACTGTCACAGACAGTGGTCTGTATTGACTGGGAGATGGTCAATCCAAGTGATAGCAGGATAGAAGCTGAAGTTAGAGAGGCAGCAGATGGTACTGATGGTGTTGTGTAACAGACCATGTTTACTGGGAGAAGAATAGGGGATCAAACCGAATCTGGGCGGAGACACATCACAGAGGTGCACAGGAACACACTGGAGGTTTAGGGGTGACCAGGGGCACACTAAAGACACAGGGGCGCACTGGAGTGACAAGAGTGCACAGGGGTTCAATGGAGGCACAGGAGTCCACAGGGGCATACTGGAGACACAGGAGTGCATAGGGGTGCAATGGAAACATATGAGTCCAAAAAGGTATACTGGAGACAAAGGAGTGCACAGAGTTACGTAAGGTGGAGGCACAGGGGTCCACAGGGGCTGACTTGAGACACAGGAGTGCATAGGGGTGAAATGGAAACACAAGGGTCCAGAAAGGGATACTGGAAACACAGGAGTGCACCGGGGTTGCAGTGAAGGCACAGGAGTGCACCGGGGTTGCAGTGAAGGCACAGGAGTGCACCGGGGTTGCAGTGGAGGCACAGGAGTCCACAGGGGCAGACTGGAGACACAGGAGTGCATAGGGGTGCAATGGAAACACAAGAGTCCAGAGGGATATACTGGAGACACAGGAGTGCACAGAGGTGCAGTGGAGGCACAGGAAACCACAGGGGCAGACTGGAGGCATAGGGTACACTGAGGCCTGGAGACAGCCATGGGGACATGGGGGTGCAGGTCAGTTAGAAGCAACAGAGGGCTCAACTACAGCATAGGGGTGCACACAGGGCCAATCAGAATAATTTGAAATGTGCCCCATTTACATGCACAGATTTTTATAGTATGAATAGACTGAGCTACGGACTTCTTTCTAGTTTGCATACATCAAGCCTTTCTTGTTAGAATTGATCCCTTTTTCTTTGTCACCCTATGTAAACGCTCCTGAACTAAAACCAGCCGGCATCATGGGATTGTGACGACCATCATTGTATTTTGGAATAGCTGCAGCAGGTGGTAGTAGCTGGGATTCAGTCACAGATACTGGAGCTTACAAGACATGCTAGAAGCAACATGTGATTTCACTTTTTTTAGGTTTAAACAGAAACCTCTTGCAAACTCAGGCAATTAAAAGCAAGAACACGATGAACTGTACATAAGCAGTGGTCACCTTCTTTGAGAACAGCATATCAAAATGAATAATAGACTCAGAGATACCGGAGCTGAAGTTACATGCAGTTCTCAACTCTTCCCGTAAGTGTTACAGTGGCATTACCTACTAACAACAATGTATCTTATTTGTGTATCACTTGGCTGTAGATCCTCAAATCATCTCTGAATTGGCGATGACACTGTCCTTCCTTCTGGAGGGGGGCTACTTTTGTTCCCCATGGTCCCTATGTGTGTTGTAAAGTAGTCACCGCTCCAAGCTCACCCCCAGGATGGACTACAATCTCAATAGATATCAGTAAACTAAACGTGAGATTGTAGTCCATCATGGGCACCAAATGGGAGATTCCAGGAGTAGAAAGAAGCAAAGTCATGCTTGACTCTTCCCAAAAATTCAAGACCTGCATAAAACCACAGCTGCTTCTATGTGCAGGTCCAGGCATTGTTTAAACTTGAGTCTTTCACTAAAGATGTCCTCTGAATACAAAACGTTACCATCTCATACTCAGTTTGAATTGCCTAAAAGGTTCATCTTCAGGACAGTTGCCTCTAGTGGGCACACACACACTTCCTGTAAGTTCTGAGTAGAACCCACGGCTTTTGGAGCAGGCAGTGATTTGATTCTCAGGACAGTGGAGAGAGAATGACAGGTCCATCTGATCTTTGTGACGTTCCAGTGACACAGTGCAGAGCTGCGGCCTGCGATGGCCTAATGCGATACATCTGCTTGCTGTCTTCCGTAATGAAATCTTTGGCTCGAGCCATGCCTCTGCACCCCAACAGCTGCCGCTCAAACCCTACCCAGAGCTCTGGCTTACAAAACAGATTGTGTGATGTCGCTGGCATGACAAGACGGCATATACCGTGGCGCTATGTTTACAGATGCTCCAACTGGATATGTAATAATGGACCCAGGAGGATAAACCAGCACATCTGCTAAGAGGATACCACAGCTGTAGTAAAGACGACAGTGTCGCCGAACACACGAGGGAGATGTTTAAACCTCAGCTGTAGAGTACGTAGAAAGGGTTCGGGTTAGATGATGACATCAATGTTAGGAGAGACAGTGTTCAATCCAGTTTACAACTGACAATGAGATCTGCCAGCACAGTACAGACAGGGCTAATCATGGTAAACCTTAACTCCCCAATCCCCTTCTTAACATTACATTACGTCGGTTTGAGTTGAAAACATGTAACAAATAAATATAAAATATCCCAATATGGGTGCAAAAGTGGAAATACACTGAGATTCTTCAGCGAACAAATATTTCCTACTAGTGACGTGGGCAGCAGGATAGTAACTTCTTCTTGCAGGTTGCTCTTTATTCCCGGTATTAGATTTGGTGACCGAGTCACTTTAAATGTTCAGTCTTCTGGACGGACCAATGACGTCACGGGTCTTTTATGTTCTTATCCAGCATCCTTATATCTCAACATTACACACAATGTAAGCATGAGCAACATACTGTACAATAGTCTGTGAGCCCAGGCTGGGGTACCCCCCCTATGGCAGCTCCCTTATTTCTATCCAGGATGCATACCTGCGGCTGACTATGTCTCAGTCCATCACAAAGGTGAAAATGAGACTTAGAACTAGGGATGCAATGATACTTTTCAGATACCAGCGCCGATACTTGGCATTTTCAGGAGAACTACCATAGTTGCAGCGGTTGCAGCTGGGACCTGGCTCTGGCGCTCCACCACTGTCCTGAAATCATTAGTCTGTATTGTTTTAGAAAAACTGTCACATGACAATAAACAAAAATGTATCAGTACTCGTACTTGTAAGTACTTGGGCAAGTATCAGTACTTGTATCTGTGAGTACTTGGACAATTATCAGTACTTGCACTTGCAAAAATGGTAACCTAGTACGGTTCTTGGTATCGGTGCATCCCTACTTAGAACCCATGGACTGCAAAGGTCTGAAGGGGGCCTCAAAGGGAATTTGTGCTGGGCCTATGCAGGTGAAGCAACAGGTGCACATTAAAAGGGACCCACCAACAGTATACACTCACATTTCCTTTTTCTCCCATGTCTAGACTCTAGGATCAAAGATAGGAAGTCCTTTTGCAGGATCAATGAGACGCAACCACTGTGTAGCTACTACTCAGCAGAAAGCAGAGCCTGCATATGGAATGACACACATGGCTGCTCCAAAGTTTATATAGAATTACAAACTGCACAAAGATTCAAGCGTTCTACATATAGTTTAGAATAAACATGCATTGATGAGGTTGTTTACATCGGGAGTGGACATATTAATATGGGGTTCAGGAGCCAGTCTGTCCAATTTAGTAGCCAGCAGGATTTTTTTAGGCGCCAACTCCATTGACAACTAGAGAAACCCGCAAAAGTTAGGTGACAGCTGTAATTTTTGAGAAGCATTGGCGACCTGTTGCCTGGGACTTGTACAGCCCTGGCTTACAACTCCAGATGCTCAAGGACCAATCAAGCAAATCATTATCTTGTATTGATCTCTTCAAGTTACACAATAACAGGTAGAAAATGTTCCCCTTCCAGATCAGGCCTTGTTCTCCTTCAAAACCTGACAGAAGCAGAACTTCAGATGTTCATCCTCCATAAAATGTATCCAAAGCCCAAATCTTTTTTTTTTTTTAAATTTGGTCTTGGATGGAGTAGTACTCCCCACTAAGGAGTTACACGCCTCTATTTGTCCTGATGAAAAACAACATGATTGTCATGATGGGAAATCCAACTGGAACAGGAGGTGAGGGGAATCTTTCAATGGGGACACCTGTTACTGTGACAAATGTTTGAAAGAAATGTTCCCTCACTTTGGAGAGATTGCCTCTCAGTTGTTGCTGTGTCCCCAGGGCAAGAAATAAAGGAGAATCTCCCCAGTAGGATACAGACAACAGAACCTGACAAGGGTTTTAATCATTCTCTACTCCAGATCTGGGCATCTTATGGCCTGTGGGCCATATCCGGCCCTTGGTCTGTCTCTGTCCGACCCGCAGTCCCGACACAGACTGATCACTGACCTGTGCTCATTTATGGCTGGCTGACAGGGGATGCGCTGGCCTCCAAGGCCGGTACCTCCACTGCAAGCCATAGCTCAGCACAGGTTGGCAATCGGTCCATGTCTGGACCGTGCTCCTCTTCAGTCGTTGGTTGCTAGGACTGCTGGCGTCCCAGCAACCAGTGACATCAGGGGTCCTCTTCCTCTGCAGTCATTGGTTTCTAGGACTGCTGGGCAGACTTAACAACCAGTGAGAAATGTCTTCCTGCCCCCAGCATTACAGGAGGATGTCCGTAATGCTGGGGTGTCTGTCCTCTCTTGCAGCTCCACTACCGGTATAGAAAAAAAAAACCTGTATGTACCACATAGTATTCATACAATTTTAGGACAATAAGGGTTTCATTCTGAGCAAGTTAATACTTATGCCGCGCCGTGCGATTAACACAAGGTACCGCGCAACACACCTAATGTGCGTTACAGAGTGGCAGGTGCGTTGTGTTGTATGCTTTACGTTTTGCAACCACATTACAATGCACAGTATTTCTGTACCACCTGTTGCAGCGCAGTCGATTGCATTGCAGCCAGGAGGTGTGTTTGGGGTGGCATTGAAATGAATGGCAATGCAATGCACCTGACACAATGTAATACACGGTCGGTGTGTTGCGCGGTACCATGTGTTAATTGGTTCGGCCCTCCACAACTGTCCCAGTTTCTCATGTGGCCCCTCGAGAAAATGAATTGCCCACATCTGATCCACTCCATCCAAAAGTAAAGAAAAAATGACTCTAAGCTGGTCATACACAGCTCAAAGTTTAGCACCACTCCTCTCAGCAGAAGTCAAAGATGTGGAAAGAGAGGTTGTTCCATTGCTCATGATTCACTAGGTACACTCCCAGTGACCCTGTGAGGTGCTGTCTGGATTCTGCTCACATTTAACAAAGCTTCATGACTGAATTATCCCAGAGTGTTTTTTTGAAGTGGGGAAATCCCCTCCTAGACAGCAGACTTACCAACATATTGGTCCTAGTCCCTGAAACACCCCTCCTATGGCCCACACTGAACACACCCATTTTCAGTGCAGATGTGCCTACACCTTATTTTGGTAGCCCTGCCCCTAAATATGTGGGAATCGCCCACTCGTAGCTGTGATCCCCTTAACTGACACCCTTATGTGAGTTACACCACATGCTCGACATGCTCCACGACTCAAATAAGGGTAATCTAGGACACATCATTATCGGGACAGAGGTCCGAGATGCAGAACTGCCTTGGCAAATCTGGGACAGTTGTCATCTATGATGCAGTTGTTACCACAACAGGTCTCTTTATTGAAAGATTTTCTCTCTCTTTAGTGTCAACTATAACATGTCAAATTTCCCATCACTTTTTTTGCTGGTGACAATGGTCAAGAGGACTCTGCAAAACAAGGACACATACAGCAATTAAAACCTGTCTGGGGTTCTGACCCTTCACATGTCTATCCACAACTGAAAAAATACATGTTTGGGCTTTAGGTAGACTTTAAAGTAGATGTAACCCCCAAATGGATGACATTTATCTTGCTCTGTGTACTGCGCATCATATACAATTGCCACTTTTTAACATAGTTAAGTGGCATTTGAGGATGAATAATGACAGAGGTCCATCAAGTTTAACGTGTGTGTGTATGTGTGTATGTGTGTGTGTGTGTAAGTCTGTGTGTTCCAGGCAGTAAGGCATTAAGAGTACCTGTACCCCTGTATGTTTATGTAACATAAAATCCTTGTTTTCACCCTTTGTTGCACCTCTTTGCAGCCACTTCCTGCCTACACGCACTCCAGCAATGGCTGCATGGTATTTCTCAGTGAGGGTTTCCTGATGGTGACAACAGTGAACCATGTCTGTGTAATATGTATTAAATGGCCACTTGTCATTTCCATCAGAAGCTCATGTGACAATGCAGGAGTGCAACTGGGAGAACAGGGTCAGGGCGTTGTCACCCTATAACAGGAAATGCCTGAACAAGGACCCTCATGGCAGGATCACCAGGGATTATTATAATTAAAACCGCAGATTTTTAAACTGACTTTAATATGATATGGATTTTTTGAGATTTTAGTGATTGGGATTATTTTAGTGACCCTGCTGTTTACCTGCTATATACATCACACAAGATACAGCGCCTGAGGACTATAAATTACTGCATACCCCATTATCACTTCTTTTTTTGTTTAATGGAAATGTGGATACTTTGCATTCAAAAAATGTTAAATTCCATTTATTATGATGACAGTTTTTATGTTATGGTGGTCATTTTGGAACCCTATGGACACCCAGGATCAAATCTCGGTACCTCTGCAGGCAGCCCATGAAATTGAGAGGCTGCTGGTGGATGAGGCAAGACTGAAACTGCTTTACAAACCACGTGTGTGTGTTTTCTATACAACACAAACACAGGTACACAGTTATCCTGCAAAGTGTGTGTGTAGTAAAGTGACTTAGCCACAAGTGTACAGGGCTGCCAAGTTGCTGCAGGGACTTTGTGAATAGTCTTCAGGAGGGGTGGGGGGTAGTCAGCAGCTTGTCATTGTCCCTCTGCTCTATAGCAATTGTTTGTGCCTACAAGGGTTGGATTGGCTGCCCGTCCGTGCTATTGTTGTGTAATTATCCCAGGCCCGCTGTGATTGGGCTGGACACGGCCTCTTGTCCACATAAGCTTTTGGTACTTGCTGCAAGTTTTCAGGAATGAAGTAACTACTTAGCGAACAGTTCTAAAAAGTGGACCGTGAAACAGACAAGCAGCCAAGATGACGTTGTGTGAAACTTTTCTAGGTCAGTAAACTTTTTGCAAACTTTGCTCTTTTCAACCGCTGCACCTGTAGAGTTTTGTTTACAGATTTTAAAGGGATTTTGGATCTGGTTTAGGTTGTAACAACAGCTACTTTCTGATCCTTGTGATTGCAAACTTGCAACTGTGGCACACAGAGTGAAAGAGTGACCCCCCTTGTAGAGAAAGAAAACGTTTTTTGGTCGCAGAGTTTTTAAAAAGGTGGCAAAGTATTTCTTGAAGCACTTTCGATGCTCATTGTCAGTTCATAGGTTATCTCAAACAACATTTTTAAATGGTTGATTCACATGCAAATGTTGATGTTCCATCGATTTTCCTCCTCTGCTAATATCTGCTAATATCTGCTACCCCTGAACAAGCAGTAATCCTTTAGAGTTAATAATGCCTTAGGATGTGAAAATGTATTGAGGCAAAGTTTGGGTTGTCAGATATTAAGTTCCCTGAGTGTTCTCAAGCCCATTGTAGAGTTGCTAAAGACATCAAATAACTTTTCTCTGAAGCTCACATTATAGACGTGTTCCTTGCAATGCAGAACATGGTATACAAATGATTTAACAAAACTAAACTCATATTAATTCCGTTCCCTTTTTTAGACCTCAGAGATTGTTTGTTCTGAATGAACCGAATATGTATGGACTTTACAAAACCAAATGTATTGTTGATGGGTCTTCTTTTCGCAGTCAGTTCCTTTAGTAATATTAGAATTACATCCATCTTATTCCGATGTTGTTGATCCGGGGGAAGTGAAAACAGTTCACAGCTTAGGTCAGCCATACATCATTAGAACTTTTTTTGCATGCTGTTGAGGACCCAACATCTTTCCCTGCATGCTGCGGTCACTGGACCGCAAGTTCAAAGGCTAGCTCTAACAATGCTTTAGTCAAACTTTTTTTTTTGCTGACCAGTTTGTGCGGAGGTCACCACCAATATCTAACAATCTCTGCAATCGACTCCAAGGAGTTCAGACACATACACATTCTGCATGCCACTTGTTCTTTGGCACTGCCCAATAATTATTGGCAGTCCTAAAATCTGGCATAACATAAGTCAGGATACTTGGGAAAGGATCGATTGTTGTTTGGTGTGTTTCAACAAATCACCCCTATATTGGAAAGGAAAGCCAATGTGCTATATGAAGTGTGCATGGTTTAGCCCTTTGGTGACCCGTTTTTTAAAGCTTAGACCAAGGTTAGGAGCCTTGGTGTGAGTCAGGTGGCTTGACAATAACTCTATCACTCATTTTTCTGACTGATAGCACACACAGTTGCATATCCCTAGTTCTCTACAAGGTTCTGATAGCACACAATGCAGCCTATCCCTATTTCTCTATAAGGTTCTGATAGCACACACTGTAGCCTATCCCTATTTCTCTATAAGGTTCTGATAGCACACACTGTAGCCTATCCCTATTTCTCTATAAGGTTCTGATAGCACACACTGTAGCCTATCCCTATTTCTCTATAAGGTTCTGATAGCACACACAGTAGCCTATCATTAGTTTTCTACAAGGTTCTGATAGCACACACAGTTGCATATCCCTAGTTTTCTATAAGGTTCTGATAGCACACATAGTAACCTATCCCTAGTTCTGTACAAGGTTCTTATAGCACACACAGTAGCCTATACCTAGTTCTCTATAAGGCTCTGATAGCACACACAGTTACACATGCCTAGTTCTCTACAAGGTTCTGATAGCACACATAGTAACCTATCCCTAGTTCTGTACAAGGTTCTGATAGCACACACAGTAGCCTATCCCTAGTTCTATAAAAGGCTCTGATAGCACACACAGTAGCCTATCCCTGGTTCTCTATAAGGCTCTGATAGCGCACACAGTTGCACATCTCTAGTTCTCTACAAGGTCTATTACCATTCTTGCAGCAAGGAGCATTTTACATTTGGACTCTTAAAGGCATATTGTGGTCACAAAGGGGTTGTAAGGAACCACTGAGTGATGTGCAAAAACTGCACGTTGTCCAAGTCCATTCATCTATTATTGTAACTATACACAGTCATACTACCATCTGCAACGGTCAATAACACTGTATAAAAAGGAATTCTCACATAGAATTAGTAAGCTTGGCTATTCGATTTAAGACTTCTGTTTCTTCCGTAGTCCCTTGAATGTTTGGATGAACATTTTAAACTTTTCACATTCACCTTCAACAACTTTCTGTATACTATGTATCTACTTCATCATAGACACCAAGCAACAAGGAGAACATAACAATAATATATGACATAGAAATAGTTTTTGTGCCTCTATTTGTTTAATAGACAATATTACAAAGATCAGACGGACTGATTTCAGTCAAGTTTCATCGTCTGACTCACAAACCGAGCCGCAGAATTTGCTTAATGTAAAAGAAGAAAAAGAAAAAAGTTGAATGTAAATCTGTCTCATGAGAGAGAGAAAGAGAAAAGTTTAGACTTGTACTTTCTTTGCAGACAAAGGCAATCGCATGTCCTGAGGGGTTGGATATTGGGGCGGGGGAGGGGGGTCTTTATGACAATGTTAGCTCCGGGGCTTATTAAAAACTTTTTTTTTCTTTCTCTTCCATCTGCCAGGGGTCTCTTCTTGCCGATATGCCCAGCCCTTCAGCTGTTCCATATACAATATTAATGCAGGGCCATTTAAATTCATCAAATACAACGGCATTAATTGTAGTCTGTAGTATTAAGGGTGCCCATCTGCATAGGAGGGATAGAGAAAGGCAAATCTTTCCCCAGCTGCTAGCTGAGGAGACTTTTGCCAATTAGGCTAAGTGCAGGCACAACTTGCTTTTCTTCCCATTGATGTCCCGAGTTATCGAGTTCACTAAGAATGGCTGCCTCCGTGTTTTCATTAAAGGGGGGGAGCTTATTTACAATCGGTGGGTCTTGCTTGCAGAATTAAGGGGCTCAGATGAAGGTGGAAACAATGGTTTAGACGATGATCGGATGGTTACTAGACTTTTTAGGAGGTATCAATATACCGGACAGCAACAGTTGACTGTTTGTTATCAGTTGTACTCATAAATGAGGTTACAAATCTTCTTGCGTATGAGCAAAATTAGTCAGCCGTTCATCCAACAGTCGTACTCTGATTGTTATGCACAGGCACGCGGAATGATCGGGATTGCAAGTATTGGACAATCTTTTGTACCATGTATGGGTACTTAAAGACATTAGGTAGTGTAGTCACAATAGCTGAATGCTGAAGAAGACTAAGCTGGTCAGAGAAAGGGAATCGACTCTCAGTGAGAGCTGACCAGTCTCAAAACTAGCACTAGTCACAAAGGAAGGATCATTCCCATGATCAGAAAATCACTCGTAAACATTTTCCAGCATGAAGGCAGACAGGTCCAACCATCGCTCTTTTATCTTGCTCTTTGTTTCTGCACACTCTGATTTTGGTTAGAGATTCTCAAACACGTAGCTTTGAATCAGCATTATTCTGTGTGCTGAGGGCGTATGTACATAGAGAAGGAGTTCACCCAGCAAAGTGTATGTTCACTTTGAAAAGTGAATGTTGGTGAATAGGGTGAAGATCAACTTAGTTTGAGTCATGTGCAAAGCAAATCATTATAATCATAATTAAAAAGAACCAGGATTTATTCTATCATGTGATTGCATACACTCAGCTTTGCCTTATTTACTAACGTTCTCTTTGCCATGTTAACAGTCTCTGCTCCTGTAGTAAATTAACCCTAATGTCCTCCAGTGTAGGAAATGCACAATGTACCTGGAGTATATAAAGAATATTAAAAGGTTAGGGTATATCTTATAAGATGTATACATTTTGTTGTACAGTCTATGCCCAAAGCAATTCGGGGAGGGGGGCACAGGGATAGATGAAAGAGAGAGAAAAAGAGGGAGAAAGAGGGAGAGCAAGAGAGATAAAGATGGAGAGATAAGGGTGGAGAGAAAGAATAGATAAAGAAAGAGAGATAAAGTGGGGGAGGGAAAGAAAGAGAGAGGGGAGGGAGAGAGAGAGAAAGAGGAGAGAGGTGTGAAAGAGAGAGAGAGAAAGAGGAGAGGAGAGAGGTGTGAAAGAGAGAGAGAGAGAGAGAGAGAGAGAGAGTGAGATAAAGAGAAGAGAGAGGGAGAAAGTGAGAGAAAGAGGGAGATAAAGATGGAGAGAGATAATAGATGAAGAAAGAGAGATACAGAGGGGGAGGGAGAGAAAGGGAGAGAGAGAAAGAGAGAGGAAGAGGAGAGAGCAAGAGAGAGAGAGAGGGGAAAGAAAGAAAGAAAGAAAGAAAGAAAGAAAGAAAGAAAGAGAGAAGAGGTGAAAGAAAGAAAGAAAGAAAGAAAGAAAGAAAGAAAGAAAGAAAGAAAGAAAGAAAGAAAGAAAGAAAGAAAGAAAAAGGAAGGAAGGTGTGTGAACATGTATGTATATATATATAATTTTTTTAATCTTTGACTTTTAGAAACTTAAATAACTAATTATAGAAAATAATGCTGTGTACCTAAACATGTTATAAAATGTATACCTGACTATATTCCTGTAGCAATAGGGCACATGCACCCCTATAATCCTTATCCCTCTATATCTGTTCTCTCAAGAAGTCACTACAGTGACCTTATGTGTAATGTAACTTTACACTGGCCCCTCAATACGCAATGGACGGTCTGAAAAGATAGCCTTGCACAATTTATATGATATGTAGCGTTTATCGATATTGGCTGGGTAGGGAGCCTTGAGCTGAGTGTGTAGGCTTCATAGTGTATTGTCACTGAGGAGCTGTCCACAGCCGGTTGGTGCTGATTATTCTCCAATACCATCAAACGGAAATCTTTACAGGCTAAACAGCAATATACTGCCCAGTCTGTCCAAACTTACAACCGCACAATAACATAGTCTTCTTTTCACACTGTATATCCTGTAAATATGCATTTGATATCATTGATATCTCCGGGTATCATTGATAGCAAGCATCCTATTATGTTCACCTTGGTCTTTGCTACTAAGTTGTGTTTTTTTTTTTTGCAATGCTCAAATGATTTTTTTGACATTGTTGATGGTATTTTATAACTGTCACTTGTTCTTAATTAATGAATGAACACCGACTTCTTCGTGTGTATAAAAGATCACAAGTTGTTGAGACCCCTCATTCATAAACCGATGAGATTCTCATCAGGTTGATAACATTCCTAATAAACTCACAAGGGCCAAAAGTAGTTTGAATGTAGTTTGAATGAGGTCATATGTGTGCTTATTGTTACGGCTGAGCATGACGCTCACAACTCGGCCATAACACATGATAACAATGATATAATAACGATGTCTTTGTGTGTGTATGTTATTGCATAACTCGTATAAACATCTATCAAACAACAGACACTGACTGACTAGTGTCATGGAGTGTTTTGCTTAGGACGCACCTGCAGCGTTGTCCTATCCAATAATATTTATGTGTGGCGCATTCTACAAAAGATGTTCATCCTTGTGTAAGAAATGTATACTTTTAGCATAACACAAGCTTACAGCAGCAGGAATAAAACCCAACCGTCCATATGTGTTGTTTGTGCGACACACGGCCTTTGCACGGTTGTTGCGCTGTGTTTAATCGAATCTGTTTTTGTTGCATGTTCCTGCGTGTCCATGTGACCTTTATACTACAACGTTGAAGGTGAACACAATGACTTTTGCTTGATATGGAAGCAATTATTGATTGCTGAAAAACGAGATTATTTGTGCATTTGATACGCTTCGCCCTGTGGTTTGTTTTTTTTTAAACAGCAATGTTATTTTTTTTACTTTGAGCTCAGCAATCTTTTTTTGTTTTAACCTTGTGTAATCTGCGCACGCGCCAACAATAGTCAAAAAAGTAAAAAGTCCAAAAAAAGTAGAAAAATGACTAAAAAAAAAAAGGAAAAGGAATTTCAAAACAATGCATTTAAAAAAATGGGTAAAAAAAGAACGATGTTTTAAGTTTCCATAACCATTTGTTGTACTTTATTGCTGTTTGAACAATATCCAGCCTATGAAAGCCTCTGCTTAGTCAGGCTTAGTTAGCTATCTTTAGATTAGAGCTGCTTGCAGGAGCGTGGGCAGGAAGGAGTTAAGTGCTCCATTTTCTTGCTGCTGGTGACATGTGTAGTTGTTTACTGTGTAGCGAGCACTTTAAGAGGCTTAGAGCGAGAGCTGCTCGGCATCATGGAGGTCCAATGCCGACTTGCCTCTTCCTTACCAGGGAAAAAAAAAAGGTCACCCCGTAGATGAATCTGAAGTGGAACTTTCCCTTTAGCCCCGCACACACAAGCGTAGATCATCCGCTGGGTGTTTCTGTTGGAAATTATTGGACTCTACCAAAAGCTGTCAACGCGTGGGGATGGCTGGGATGACAGTTGCAGCCGTTCACAGCCCCCTCCCCACTGAAGAAGCTCCAACGTTCTTGCATATTAATTATTAAACAGTTTGGTTGAGCCAGGCACCTTCTGTTGGCTGTAGCGAAGGCAATCATAGGTTGTTGTAGTGAGTTGGGCCTGCCCACTGGCTCCCCTGGAGGAAATGAGCTGCTCCATCTTTTTTGGTGCTGTACTGTAAATTTCTTTCACCTCGGAGAGTAAACAGATACATTGCAAGGCTTGGAGTTACGGAGACCCCCTACCCCACTACCCCCTACTCTTGGTGTAAGCTTGGTCTCCAATTTAGATTGGTCATCGAGGGAATGAGGTCCAAGTCATCACCACTGCTCGCTGGAAGGGGAATAAAGCTTTAACTGGGACCCACAAACAGCTTACTAAGGACTGCTCTCCATCACCGCCTGCTAAGCATGCACATCCTGTGACTACTCCTCTTTGATGTCATTGTAACAAGAAGGTAAGTCACGTTGTGTTGTGCTGGGGGGACAATGAAAAGAGCCAGTTCAGCACCTTGGACAGTTCTCGTTCAGTGAAGACCTTACATAGTCACTCAGGACTATGGCAAGTCACATCTTTGTGTACAGGGCTGTGATTCCTTTGTGGGGGAGGGAAGGAGGAGGGGGGGGCAGGGGCTCTATCATGCACCCCTCAAGAACAAACTCTGGACCAGTTATAGGGTAGATATTGTATAGTAGGCCTTGATTGTAGATTTTAAAAAAACAACCTGATATAAGTAGTTCAGAGATGTCTACATGATCACACATATAAAGAGTGATTTACGTAGCCACCTCCCACCCCTGCTCGCTACATATTTTCATAACCTTCAGACCACTATCCTCATCACATCAAAATGGCAATTTAGTTGCAAGGGCAAATTGCTCGTGAAACAACGCGTCACCGTCATGAGGAAACACTAACGAGGAAACAGTTTTCTAACTTAAAGATATTTTTTTGATACGGGGTATACTAAAAAAAAAAAATAGACGTCATTAAAATCCTTTTTTTTTTTTATGTATTTTTTTTTGCTTTGACACTTAATAATGTGAATTTCTTGATAGATCACACAGATGTATACATGTATTTATTCTTGTGCTTGTGTTAAAATCAGAAATTGAGGATTGGTAGAGTTTCTTGGGAAGTGAAAGGAACTTTTGCTGCGTTGTGGTTGATGTCGGAGAGTTGTTGTTTTTTTTTTATCAAAGTTTTTATTTTGTCAATTATTATCTTTACCCCGGAAACAATCTGTATAGTTTTTTTTAATGTTTTGCATTATGCAGAGAGTCATTGATTTTTAATATAGGAATAACTGATTTGTGTTTGAAGGTTTAAAAATGTAAATTTTTCCTTCTTAAATGATTCTCGCTTTTACGTTTGTTTTTGGGTTTTTTATTGTGTGAAGTAGTATATGTTTGTTTGAGCGTCCGTGTGTAATTGTATTCTGTGACTGGCGTTACTACCTTAGCAAACGTCCATTGTCAAGCCTCCCATATTTAAATCTACATCAGCACTCGGAAAAGCCTTTTCATAGCAGTTTTTGTTACTCCGAATTCATTTTTTTTTTCTTTCTCTCTTTATGTCTCTTTCCTCTGGATCATCTGCTACCATTATCAGCTTGCTCCATATGGTCACTTTAATTAATGGCAAACAAAGGACTAGGATTCCAGGAATCCTAGGTTTTGCTGTGAGCCTTTTATGCTGTCATAGAAACCGAAGCTGTCAGCAGCCTCCCTTGCCCAACAATGCTTTGTATCTTGTGATTATTGTGCTGTACAAGAGGCTAGCACTACAACCAACAAGGCCATCGCTCCTGTGTGTGTGTGTATACGGAACACAACTGACTCATCCCTTGCCCTACGATGTATTATTAAGTTCAACACAAACACAACATTGGTCTTGTAGGCTCTGTGCATTGTTCTTAACTAATGTCTTTATAATATTTACCTGATTTTGTGAATTTCATATTTGTATGCATAGTAGGAATAGCAGTTTTATGACATTTTATATTTTCATTACTATTTAATTACACATTTAAGGTAATCTCATCTAATGAACAAGTGTTTTTTTTACTATACTTTAGAGTTTACAAAAATAATTGTTTTCATTTTTGTTTTGTTTGATAAAAATTTCTGCTGGGTTTGTCTTCAAACATTTTTTTATGACTCACAGGCTTAGAGCAATGATGACGTGCACCGTCTAATGAGTTGATCCCCTTTGTACTTTTCTTTTCCCTTATTGAATGTACCTAGTAGTTTTGTTTCTCTTCTTAGGAACTTTTTAGATGACGGAATGTGTTAGTACTTTAATTTTTGGTGATGTGATTTTTTCTTTCCACAGGTTTGCTGTTTTGGCATAACTCCTCCCCTTCCCTTTAACGTGACACTTAAAGAGTTGAATCTTAAAATGCATTAAAGTACCTTAAGTATTAACAAAAATATAACTAATTTGTGTATCACTCGGCTGTAGATGCTCAAATCATCTCGGTGAATATGGCTAAGAATATGGCTTGTGTTTAAAGTTAATGTGCAAATCTGTATCTCATGGGTGGTTGCTAAAATACAAAGATAATAGATGAATCTAGCCCACGTGTGCATTAATGCATGGTGAGAAGTTTGAAATACTTAAAGTGACACTACACTCAGGAGTTAAATGTTATAAATACATTCAAGTATTTGAACTATTAACAACAATGTATCTTATTTGTGTATCACTCGGCTGTAGATCCTCCAATCATCTCTGAATTGTTGGTGACACTGTCCTTCCTTCTGGAGGGTGGCTACTTTTGTTCCCCATGGTCCCTGTGTGTGTTGTAAAGTAGTCACCGGTCCAAGCTCGCTCCCATGATGGACTACAATCTCACCCTTGGTTTACTAATTTGTTTGGAAGTTATGGTCCATCCCGGGAGCGAGCTTGGAGCGGTGACTACTTTACAACACACGCAGGGACTATGGGGAACACAAGTAGCCCCCCTCCAGAAGGAAGGACAGTGTCAGCACCAATTCAGAGATGATTGGAGGATCGACAGCCCAGTGATACACAAATAAGATACATTTCTGGTATTAGTTAAGGTGCCTCAATGTATTTATAAGATTTAACTCCTGAGTGTAGTGTCACTTTAAGTATTTCAACTTCTCACCATGCATTAATGTACATGTGGGTTATGTTCATCCATTCTAATTGTATTTTAGCAACCACCCATGAGATACAGATTTCCATATTAACTTTAAACACAATAAGTGATGATTCATTTCTTAGCCATATTCATCGAGCACTTGAGAACTATTACGACTGAATCTTTCTGTATGTGGTGCTTAGAAAAATGCAAGCTGGGATTTGGTTGCCATGGGTGAGGATGCAATCATTACTCATGGTGGCAGAATTGGCCCCAGTGATTTGGGAAAGTCTTTAAAGAGTATTTTTTGGTTGGCTGAAGTCTACAGAAAAGTAGTTGAATGATGAAATGGGTAGTCGTTGGTTGAATAGGTAAACTAAAAACACCTCCATGCAACATGTAAAACCAAAGCCCACTTGAGTTACTTTCAATCTGACAATCCAAAGCAACCTTTTCACGGTGCTTCTGGGTACTGCAGCCTTGTGTTACGTGATTCTGCACCAATCCTCCTCGCTCTCATGCTTCAACGTATCAGGGAGGCTGTAATGGGTGGTGTTGAAATCAGGGAACACAATGGCTTGCATTTTCATAGGGGAAGATTCAGTCTAATTCAAAATATACTGATATCTAGATTTAGCTTGCAGGGCAGCCAGGTGCAGTAGGTCAACCCTAGGATTAGCACTAGAGACACCATCCTGGTATAGTTTAACATTGAGAGAGTTTCAAAACAACATTTTCCATGTCCAATTGAAGTTAGCTCTGTGGCCTTGCAGTGCTGGGGTCTATGGATTGATTTATGGAATGTTTCCTGCTGGAGTTTGTATGTTCGCCCCTGTGTTTGTGGTTTGGGTTCCTTGCAGGTGCTTTGGTTTCCTTCTAGAATTTAAAGGCTTACTGGTGGCTTACAGGGCCATTTGGTGATTGACCAATGGTGGTAGAGACATTAGATGGTTAGCTCCCATGGCAAATGTAACATTACTCTGTAAATGCTCCAGAATGTGTAGTATATATAAATAATCTTCAATTTCCGGTATCTTTATGTTCAGTCCATGATATAGGCATTTATTTCAGTTGAGAGACTCAAAAAAGTTAGACAACATCAGTCTTATTAATAGGAATTATCCTCCAAGCTCCCGAGATTTGACCAGATCTGACATACAACAAGCTTAGGCTGTGCCTCTCCTGAAATGCCATTCTGAATCCTGTAGTTCCAAGGCCCCAATGGGCCCCTAGGTCGCCTGCCTCTGGGACCAGCAATACAACGTAACCCACATTATCTTTCATATGCAGGATTACAAAATTCCAGCCCACTCATCTTATGCATGAGGCATCTAGGCCTGAGCCTGCGGCAATGCAAAGGTCCCTGCCACCCGCCCACCTCCTTGTACAGTGCCCCAGGCTAAGCCTTTAACTTTGCCCGGCCAATCAAAGTCCCTCCCTCGGGAACATTGAAGCACGGCTTTTCCAGGCTTTGTAAACCTCATTAAAATACTATAAACACTTCAGCCCTATTCTTGGCAGAATGGAGGGTCAAACACAGGCAGACAATACAACACAGAAGCTGTTGACCAAAAAAAACACCTCAGCGGTCAAAGCAGCCAATCAAACAATGTCTATTATTTACCTTGGCAGTCAGAAAATGTAAGGAAGAATGTGACTGGCTAGTAGGGGCAGCTTGGACAAATTTATTTTACTTCAAATATGACTAAACATCTTACAATCTAATTGTATAAACTCCAATTTCCTTCAGATTTACCAGCAATTAAGTGCAAAACAATCCATTCCACATCCGGTCTGGTAACCCCTCCCATCACACAGCTGTTGTTAAATAATTATTCAAAATGGCCGCCCCCTGAGGAAATTCAGCCTTTGAATTATGTGGACACTGAGAGATCTGGCGGAAACTTTATCTGTTCTAGTTAGCAAACTGCTTTACTGTATATCCAAGTATTGGTACCTTTGAGGGCTGGATTATTGTCCATGTACCCGGTTGCTATGTGTTACTGTACCTAACTGCTGTTAATAAATGAGCCAAAACTATGACTATTCTTCCACATTCATTATACAGCTCCAGTATATTCCACAGCGCTTTGTAATCGTGCTCATTAATTCCGCAGACCTGCCTGAACTAGCGTACAATGAATCACATCACGGGATTCATTTTGTCACTGTAGCGGGCCTTGTAATAACTGCTGAATGGCCCCTGAGGGCAGGGAAAGTACGGATGCATTCACAGTCAGAGAAGTCTTCACTTCTTTTATAGCACTGACAGCAAATATTTGATTGCGCATCAGCATCGTCCAAAAGCTCCTCCGGTCCTCAAAGAAGCGAGGCCGAGGATGCAGAAGGAGATCATCAAGCGGCCTTGGTTCTGGAAGCTCACCCAGCAGCCGGCTGCTGCCTATGGTTGCCTTATGATATCTTTCCTATTAATAACAATAGTAACAAGGACTTTTTTTTACACGCCAGGCCAGTAAAATGCTCACAGTCAGCTATGCGTGGCAGTCACCTGATTTACATGCTTCTAGATCCTTCCTAATGGGCAAGTAAACCAGTGTCCCAGCAATGCTACAGCTGCCCTAAAGTCATAAACTCCACAATGTTTACCTTTGCCTGAGTTTTATGTGATTCATTGCAGCATTAGCTCCACCATCAATTACATGTGCTTCTAAATAGGGCTGCTCCCTCTTTTTGCATGTTATGGTCATGAGACAGCAATGAGCCTCTAGGTGCGAGGGGTACCATCATGAATGTTCTCAGGCTTTGGAATGAGCCGGAGGCTAACAGCTAAAGTCAGCTTTGTGTTCACTAGGCTTAACAGGGTAGCTAAGTGAAGAGGAAGTCTCCATTTTATGGCATGAGCTAAAGTTATTGAAAATGAACACCCCTTCGCCAGTGACTTCACCGAGGAACAAGGACCATGACGCCATATCAGTCCGGCACTGAGTACTGGATGCCTTGTGGCCTTCATAAGGGTCCTGTTGGCTGTAGATATATCTTTGCTGTAGGTTAATGGCACAAAATTACAATGAGAGATATGTGAAGGCTGACATTGGCGACCTTCTGAATATGCTAGCCGGCATCAATTATTTCAAATTACTGGCCTGGGGCATGCATGCATCCAGTGATGACTCTTGATGTGTTTGTTTCTTCCAAGTCTGTGACTCAGAATGCATGAAAGCCAGAGACTGCCAAGGAATTAGCAGTTCCAAAAGGAGGTCAGCAGTGATAGCCTACATATTTCTCTTAGTACACATCTTCTTTATGGTGCTTGTGGACCAGGGGTAGGCTAGCTCCTGTCCTCCAGCTGTGGTGCAACTACAAATCCCATAAGGCTTTTCAAGGCTCTGACAGCCACAGGCATGACTCCCAAAGGGAGATGCATGATGGGATTAGTTTCACCACAACTGGAGGGCCACAGTTTGCCTACCCCTGTTGTAGGCTTTAGATGATAAGTGGCTTTTAGGAAGACAAAATAGGTCCATTTAAGTTTATTTAATGTATGTATAAAACTTATATGGAAGTTAACCACAGGAGATGTCCCCAGTGGAACCTCCAGGACAAACCTAGCACTAAAGGGTGTTATCCTCCCTAGATGGTAAAGGAATACCCAAGGAGAAACTTGGTCCTTGGCAAGGCAAAGCCCAACCTATGCCCAAAAAATGTTATACTTTTGAAAGTTCAAGAATGCTTAGAACTAGAATCGTATGAGTATCTGGGTGTCTCATGTGTTACCAGGAGAGGAAGTTAAGGGAGATCTCCTTAATTGGGACACAGAGGGCAAGAGTTCTAACACAGTTCTAACTCTTCCGAAACTGAAAACGCTTTGGCTGTAGTTGGGTTTTAATTCCTGAAACCTTGACCACCAACAGGACAACTGGACAAAAGCGACCCATTCTGTTTTATGGGTATTACTCTTACTGTTGCTGGGTAGGTAGTAGCATCATAGAGCCATCTCTGTAGGAAACATGAATAGCAAATCACCCACCAAGTTTCTTTATTAAACACATCATTATTACCTACGTGCCCCCAATCTGACTCGGCGCTGAATGCTCGGTCTACTATAAAGCGGAACCACGAGTGATACATCGAAGCTGGAAGAATTTCAGCCCAGCATGAAGAAATAATTAGTTCAGCTTGTTCATATCACTCATACACAACAGAGTACACGGAATCTGCGAAGTACCGCTGTGGGTTAAGTGTCTTTCTTTGGAGCCCCACTTGTGTCTCTATTATGCTTAGCGTAAAGGACGAACGCCTGACAGTCTCCGTCTCCCTTTGTTGCCTCATACATTCATAAGCTTTTTATAGGCCTTGGCTCGCTATTGTTTTACAAATGAACTTGCCAACAGCTGATTTGCACGGCTCATGACTCGGAGCGAGGTTACGGGGGGCTGAGAGGTGGCTGTAGGACCAGGTGACTTTTCACCAGACTTTTCAAGCTCTTCATAATTACTGGGAATTAAACAGCTGAGACTTCATCAGGGACCAATAAAATGCAAGAAGCAGCCCCACAGAGAGAGAGAGAGAGAAAGAGAGAAAGCGAGAGAGAGAGAGAAGGCCTGGAGCCGAGAAGAGGAGATGCCTGGCCTTGAGAAAAGAAGGAAGGCCCAGATCGTTGCTTGAAGGGAAGGCCTAGGCCTTGACAATATGACATAGTTGATTGAAAGCACTATATACTCAATTTGGTCTTCGAAATCGAAAGCAAGAGTAACTTTTAAAACAGGAAGGAGGTTCAACTTTTTTCTTATTTTGTACAAATGCACTATCAGCACTTGCAATTCATTCAAATGTGTCGGTACAGATCTTCCTCGTTTTAATGGTTCTTTGCTTTCCCATGTCCTTCTGGTCCCAACTCCTTTTTTTGTTTTTACTGGTAACCGCCAGTGATCTCTGCAAACATGGAATCCATCAAAATGGCTGCTGGAGTCAGCCTAACCTGATTCTGAGTGGCAATCATGCACAGTGCATCTCACAGGAGACACCGTAGAGAGGCAGAGCATAAAGGAGAAACCTAATGACTGTTTTATGTTAAGTCCCATCCACATAAAGCCAGAGTCATAGAAATTGATAGGTAAGAGTAGAGGTCATTGTACAGTAAGGTATATAAGACTGTGTCAGCACATGGGAAGTGTTTGCCATTTTCATTTGTGTTTTGTTGTAGAGGTAGAATGTAGCTTTGGACCACACAAGTTCTGGATCTTCAACTCTACAACTACAGATTTTGGATATCAGCAAGGTTGGGCAGGGCTACTGAATGATCATTTATCAGAACAATCAGTGCACAGCCATGCTTGGTTGTACAAGCACGCTTTGGTCTATGAAGGGTAGAGGAAGTGAGTCCCGTTTATTCAATATCAACTGCAGGACAAAGAATTTGGATAACATTTAGTTCCTTGCAAGGTCAAGCTTAGTCTTCAGTGGAGCACCCACAAGCATACAAACTTTACCCAATGCATTCACAACAGGCCGCACCAGGTGAATGTTTTCTTACGTCGGTAGGCCCTCTTGGCAGAACCGGCCTAGGAATAACTCATAATGACCATCAGAGCATTCACTCATCCTGTTTCTTGATTCTCTACATTTTCCATCTGTTGTTGATGGTCAGTTGACAGTATGGGTTCGTTAGAAGGTAGATGAGGCTTTTGAGCATTAATTGTGCCTTTGTCCCATTCCCTGAGATTCTCTTAATAGAGCTGAAGAAGGGTAAAAGATGCAGCTTGTGAGTGTCGGGTTTGTTATCATATTCAGAGAATTGTTTATATTAAAATATATAATTTTCACCAGAAACCATCATGGAGATTCATTCACTAAACTGCACAGTGGTGGAGGGAGGGTCTACACAATTGGATATAAACTGAATGGATTATTTAGGTAGGCCCTCATACTACATACTAAATCTCACGAAGGAGATGGTATACTCAGAATGTGTGTGGACAGCTTTAGATTAACCATCAACTATGTAGTGTAAGGAGGGGCATATTGTACGATTACATTGTAACTTCATTCAGAAGGATTTCCGCAAATTCAAAAACAATAAAAAGGAGAGGGCATTTAAAAATAAAATTATGATGTAAATCATGGGGCGTGTTGGTTTCACTGATATAACATAGATCACCCATTAAAAAAAAACGAATCCCCTATCCCCTTTAAGCCCTATGCGATAGGCGTTCCAGCGCTGAAGAAGTTACAGCCGTTTCAGCGGGTTTCACGCGTGCAGCAATTTGCAAAATATCTTTTGAACGCAGTGAAAAAAAAAAAATCAATTTCTAAAAAAAAAAAAAAAAAAAAGCAGCACAGGGGGAGAGGGGACTCTGCGCGCCTGAGTGTAACTAGATAGGAGTGAAATTGCACCAGAAGCGTTTGAATTATTGCTGGAAGTCACGTGACTCGCCAGAGGTAGCTGAGTGTGCAGAATCACGCCCGCTGCATGCATGCTTTTTACATATTTTCAGATGTTAACCCTTTTTCAAGGCCTAAGCTGCTTCAGCAGCAAATGCAGGCAAGCCGATAGCAGCAGAGCTATTCAGGGAATAGCAGTATTAAGGTGCAACCTCCCCCTCGTGCTACAGTGTGTGTGGGTGTGTGGGTGAGATTAGAAGGAAAGTTAGTACTTGCCAAATAATGATCCTATCATATAAAATGACTATCTGATAAATTCACATATGATTGATTTATTAACAAAAGCATACAGTTACATATCATAGGAGCGGCAGTGCTAGACCCCATCAAAACACTACTGCCCAATACAGCAATGTTGCTTGTGTATTAGGCACGATCGTTCGGTTATCTTAAGCTGAACTCCATGCAGACATAAAATCATTGCATGTAACTAGCAGAAGCACCTGAATTTGACTTGGCACCAGCCTCTTCTACAGCAGATCTTAAATTGAGAGAACACTAGGGGCCAATCAGGTATGCTGAATGCAAATATACCGACACCAAAAATGCTGACAGCAGAAAAGAGAAAAGGGATGACTTCATCGGTAATTTGGCTGCTCACACACTGCCCAATCACAGGCTTGGGGCAGGGAGGTGACCAAGCTACATTGTTTAACTGCAGTGGAAATAAAGTCAGGTCACCAACCTGGTTGTGCTGTGTAAATGTCAGGACTGGATGGAGAGAAATAGAAATCCTTTGGTAGGCAACAGGACGCCCATTTTAACTGTATATTTAGCTGTTTGCCTGGAGTTACTTTGGGACATGGAAAATGTTTTCTTGAACTAGGGAAAAGAGAAGAAAATGTTGATTGAACTGAAATTGTACATGATTTTTCTTGGATAAACAAATAACTACGACAGGTAAAATGCCGAAAGCTGAGAAGGCAACGGATTGTGTTATTAGATGCTCTTGGCGACCACAGAGGTTCAGCTAGTAGGGAAGCACAGTGTACAGGATGAATGCTGGGATGGATATCAGAGAAAGGTAGGGGATAGCTGTGTCCCCTGAACCAGTTTAAACACAAACTTCTCACATGTAGGCCCCCATTCACGCTCAAGCATTGTGTTGTGTGTTTCCCAAAGCTCGCAACGCTCAAAATGAAGAATCCTATTTGTGATGGTGCGCTTTCCCGAACTGCCACAACAGTCACATGAGGAATCCCATAATTGTCAATGGTGCCTGCTTACACCTTGCAGCTTGAGAAAGTACACAAGCTTCATGGCTCCCTAGACTCCAATGGGTGCACCCCAAAAAAAACAACTAAAAAAACATGTGTAATGTGCACTGTTCATGCCATTTCGCCCCAACAACAATCTCCTTCTATAAAGTAGCTAAAGTAGCAACAAAAATGCTCAAGCCTGAAAAAGATTTGAAAAAAATGTGTAAAACACACAAAAAAAGCCCCTCACACTCAAGAATGGACAGGGCCCATAGGAGCGCGCCTTTCATTTATTTAAAAGCAAGTATTTACTGGATAGCCGGCCGCCGCTCCTATGCCTCCATTTCTATTACATTTCATAATCAGCTTGTCCGGATTGCACAGCTGTCTCTTATTTCCCGCCTGGACTTCTGCTTCCGGCTTTGGCTATGTTGTCATCCTGCTGGGAGAAAAAAATATTAAATGTAAAAAATAAATATAAATATATGTATAGTCAGTTTCAGTAACTGTTTTGGAATGAAGTTTATTAGCTTGCAATTTTTTCGGACACTTTATTCAGTATGGCAGCAGTTACCCATAGCAACTAATCAGACGTCATCTCCTAGCTGAGCCAATTGGCATGGCTGCTGCTCTCTGCAATAAACACCCAGATTGTAGCATATCATTTTTCAAGCAGAGGTTAGAAAATGAAAGGCATCCACACGCACATTTGAGGCACATTTGTTCTCTTATATGCTTTGCGATCCATTTTGTCCGAATGTGTGCCTGGACAGCCATTCTGTTGCCTGGCTCAGCAATCACTGGTTGAGTAGCAGCTTACCTTTCTGAGGCACTTTGTACCCCGTGTGCTCATCATGATGTTGGTTTCATCTTAATGAAGGTATAAACAGAACTCTTTCCATACAGTTGTTCCTGATGGATGTTGGTCAAGCATCCAAAATGGCCGCCCAGAGTGTCACTGAAGAGCCTCCTTGACAATGTTACATTGCCCAAAGCAATCATTTAGATTGCAGTTATTTTTCTTGTGTAGGTCGGAACACATATCAGCCTTCTAAGGGACTAATCTTTACATGCTCATAACCTAGACCAGGGGTAGTCAACCTCGGCACACCAGCTGTGATGTAACTACAAGTCCCATGAGGCATTGCAAGACCCTGTGAGCCATAGAAGTATGACTTCCAGAAGCAAAGACATGACTGGATTTGTAGGCTCACCACAGCTGAAGTGCGGAGGTTGCCTTCCTCTGATGTATAGCAATTGCCCGGGTCTGACATGAGTATGATCCTGAGTTGAGGTTGCCATGGGGCACTGCATTTAAGAATAAGAACTGTTTACAAAGTAAGGGGGATTCTGTTTGCTATGGGCAACACACAGGGCCTCCAAACCAGAAGCGCCCCTTGATGCCAATCAACCAATCAGATTATCCCTTTGATGCGTACAAGTCATTACAGGCTGGCACGTCACGCTGGAATTTATGGTTCCTTATCGGCCATCATAGATATCCAGTTCAATACACAAAATATAATTACTGCGTCCACTACGCCCGGCCTCTCGCTCGCGCACTGGGGAATAAAACCTTCCAGCAGTGTGAAAATGACTGCACGCTTTTATTTGCATTTTTAGGAATATTCTTGTGCATAGCCAGCTGGGGTGAAAGGTCGGCATTTGCATATAAATGGAAAAGGATGGGGGCACGCGATGCAGGGGGAGCCGCGTGTGTATGATTTTCACAGCGGTGCGCCTGTGTTTGGAAGATTAAAGTACACAGCTTGCATTTGGTTATTGCTAAATGTGAAAGGGTTCAGATGCTAAATCACAGGCAAAGTAATGAGGAAAAAAAAAACACAAGATGGAGATTGGCAGTGCAGGCACAGCTAACGCGCTCCTGATAGCGATATTTATCCCGTGTTTACACAGGTATTTCTGGCTGAACTATGGAAGATATTACACCAGGCGCCGTGCAACAAAGTGACGTTTTTTTAAGAGGCCAGTCACAAAAACTGGTGTAAAACCGCTAATGATTCATTGAGATCCATGGCTAAGGGCTCCCTATGACGCATGTTACATCACGACAGCGCGCAATTGTGTCATTGTGAGATCAGCCCGTGCTGTAGGCTCTCATCTTGTAACTTGCTACAAAGTTACTATGTAGAGTCAAAGCCGGCCCCGCGCCGAGAGATTCGCGATCCAATATTCGTACTGAAATTCAGCAAGATCATTCATCAGATAATACCATCAGTGGTGCAGCAAATTTCGTGTAAAGGGCCAGAAAAATGTCCTCCGATTGCCACACCAATGTTACAAATGTTAAAGTTCGACTTCAGGATGAACGGAAGTGATGTTTACATTTTGTACAATAAAATTGTATAAAATAACTTTTATTTACATTTCTAAGTATATTGTATATTGTTTAGAAGTACATTTAAAAATACATTTTATAGGAACTTTTAATATATGATACACATATATCATATAGATGATAGACAGAGAGAGAGACAGAAAGAGATAGATAGATAGATAGATAGATAGATAGATAGATAGATAGATAGATAGATAGATAGATAGATAGATAGAGAAAGATTGATTAAACAAATAAAATAAAAATTATATATATACATATAAAACTTTTCGTAGCACATGTGCACAACTCATAACTATTTTTTCCGAATCTACACCACAATCAATAGAATTTTGTTTGTTCAGAAAACAAGAAGTTTCCATCCTTCTCCTTTCATGGTCACTCCAGTCATCAGTTTCACCCCCACTAAACATTAGAAAATCCAACAAATGTTTCCAAAAAGGCTTTACTGATCTGATTACTGGGGGGGACGAGGTAGGGCTGCAGCTAACGATTATTTTCATAATCGATTAGTTGCCTGATTATTTTTTCGATTAGCTGCATTAAAAAAACTCTCTCTCTCTCTCTCTCTCTCCCTCCCTCCCCCAACCAACTAATCAATAATGAGAATAGTTGCCAACTATTCTCCTAATTGATTATTATCGATTTTAATCGATTAGTTGCAGCCCCAGGGTGAGGAGACGGAGGAAATGCTTCTACCTGCCTGCAGCAGACTGATGACATCATCTCAGCCTAGGCAAGTCACTGGACTGGAGCGTGATGCATTTGCAGTAATAAAAGGTGGAGATTTTATGATGATACTGTTGCCGTATATTATGGCATGTCAGGAAATTACTCGTGCAGACCAGTAAAGTTACTAACGGGTCCACTTTAATACTTATATGCAGCTAATTTCAGGCATTCATAAGTTTGAAACGTTCACATTTGGAACAATCTTCTCGTTCTAAACAGCCAAAATCATTTTCACCCCCCACGAGGTTGATTGTGATGCTGAAAATCCAGTGGGGCGCAAGATTTGTATGTTTATGCGTTTATACAAACCAGAGCGCAGATGTAATCTTTATACAAAACAGGTTTTGTTTTATTCTTGTGTTTTTTATAAGAAGTGGCACAAAAACTATCTGTACTGTGAGACGGCCATTGGAGTCCTGGATGGAGTCCTGAGTCCTCCTTCCTGCATGTCACTGCCTTTAGTATTTGTTAGAGTCCCTGACGTGGAACGAGCATGCAGATCAGGAAAGTCAGAGGAAGCTCTGGACTAATGATCAGCATGCTTGTTCCGGGTCAGTGACGGAGAAAGTACTGAAGCCTTTGGATCAGCATGATGGAAGGGGATCTAGAAGATTCTGATGGGTAGGTCATCAGTGGTGACCTAATGCTTCATCTGCAATCGACAAGATGAACGTTTCAGTATTCTGATCAAATATACAACTATCAGTCGTTCTTTTCACAATTTCGAGCAATTGTGCAGGCTGGAAACAAATACGAAAGTGTCTAGATGAACAGAGGAATTCAGGAAGCAGAAGTAAAAGTGTGACTACTCAGTACTAAAAAACTAATTTTATTGTTGATTGGGTCCTTCTTGAGGATTTCCCCTGATTTCCTGTCACACCAGGACAGGACGTGGGAGCAAATCTCCCCAAAGGAGGCCCAAACAACAGTAACATTTTTATGCTCAACTCTATTCAAAACAAATGCAATTATGGCTGGAGATATGCTCGTTGAAGTGACAGGTTTACTTATGTCCTGACAAAATTTTTTTTGCTTAGTTTTGGATAGAGTAGGTAAAGGTTAGAACCCCTGTTTGGGGTTAAAAATGTTTCCCCGCACTTCCTGTCCTGGCAATGTTTTACCAGACAGGGAGCTCCCTGACAACAGCACAAAGAGAAACTAGAAGATTTCTCTGTCTGAGTCCCTCTTGCAGATTTTCCCTCACTTCCTGTCTGGTGAAGCCGTCGCCATCAAGACAGGAAGTGAGGTGAAATCTCTCTGGATAGCAGCAAAAACCTAGATGAGGGGTTCTTTCACACACTAGGTAAAGAAAGTAGTTTTTGGCTTTGCATACCATTTTGGATACCCATCAGGTTCTCACACTCCACCTTGGTATGAAATTCTATGGTATAGAGAACCAAAAATGTATAGAGGTTGGCAAGACACAACTAGGGGGTGGACTAACACGTCAGTTGATATGACTGACATGAAAATTTGACCACCTCCGAGTCCTTTTACATCTAAACCATTTGGTATAAGGACAATGTAGCTTGTTCTTCTCCCACGTTCAGTGTAACAGATGGGCTGGCAATGGCCCCCCTGGGAGACGGGAGCGATGCAGGTAGAAGAGGTGTGGCACCAACAGCCAAGAGAGGCCTAACAGTATCTCAGGGAGTATCTTTGTCCTCCCAGTAGTATGAACTCTCCTCTCGCCACCTTGACTTTGTCAGCCGGGGACAGATGGACGGTTAACGTCTGCTTCCTATTCCCTGGTTACCGAGGCGTAGAGTGACAGCAGATAAGAACCACTTGACCCACCTGCTCGATTCTCAGTTCTCAACCTGCTGCCGGAGCTTTTGTCTCTCATCCCGTCCCCACCTACTCCCTTCCCCCTCTACTCTGCGGATAACATACTTCTCATGTCACTGTATTCCCAGAGACGACAAGCCAGGGAAATATACGGGCCCTGAGCACACCTGAAGGTGACCCGGTTTCTCTATGTAATGTCGGATTGGCTACGCCGTGAGCCAAAGTTCTCAGATTACATTCATGTTTGAGCACGTTTTCAGCGACATACGCAGTAAAAGCACACTTGAGGTTTTACGACTATATTTTTCGGTTCGTAAACAAATTTTGCTTAAAATACATGGTATTACACCCAAGTTTTTATTGTTTTAGTTTTGGATAGAGTGAGTTAATATTGTCCTCTCTACTTGTTCTGATGGCCATTGTCACCTGTACTGAAAGTGATGAGGAATCCTCAATTTTAAAGCTGAACTCACTCCGGGCTCAGACATTTTTAAGAGCTCTTAGCAAGCTGTGATGCTCTGTCCAGCATCCTGTCCAGCTCACTGATGTCAATGGTTGCCAGGAACTGGGCGGCATACTCTGGCTGGTGTCCTCCTCAGCTCCTGGCAACCAATGACATCAGCCTTGGACACTGGACAGAGGTACCGTGCAACCACCTCATCCACCATAACACGTGCCGCCACCTCCTACCCCACTGTAAAGTGTAGCTCTATCCCCCCCTCGTAAAATGCACCCCCCTAACCCCCGCTGCCTCAGGTGACAAAAAGTATAGGGACGCCCCTGCACAAAGCAGACCAAGATTCAATAAATATATTCAGTCCCCTGTATTTAAACATCTTTGCTTATTCTGGCGTTCAGTCTTAAGAGATTGCAAAGGAAAAGAAGATAGGGGGAAATCCTCCAATAGGTACAATAGGTTTTAGTGACAAGTTTCCCTTTTCATTCAGGGATTCTGTTACTTGTCACCAGAACAAAATGAAGGGGAAATTTTCCAATGAGGACACTTGTCCTAGCGAGTGGGGATTTTCCTCACTGTGGAGAGATTCCCTCTCACTTCCTGTATCTACAAGACAGGAAGTGAAGGGAAACCTCCACAATGGGACACAGATGGCAATTAGAAACCTGACAAGGGTTACAAATTTCCGTTCTCTAGCCTAAGTTTGGCTTGTTCGGGCCTCTCTGTCGTAATTTTTATTAGCAATACAGGAAAGGAAGTCAGCTGTGCACAAGAAAACACCTCCCTTAATAATCTTAAACTGAACCTGCTCTGATGAGCACCTGACATTATTATACGTTCTTTAATGAGTGCTCCAAATCATATTTTGATGTAGACCAAGATACAGTTTATTGGACTAAACTGAAAAGCTAAACTGCACCCCATCTCCATCCTCTCCTCCATGGCATTGTCATACGTCAGCCATAATACATCCTTCGTACCCAACCTGAAAACCTGCGGCCTTTAAAACGGAGTAATCTTATTTATCCCCCATTAAACGCAACTCCTCGGCCGCTTCTCGGAATCGGCTGGAGCAGAAATCTTGTAAAAGGGCAGTTTTTCAATAACGCTGAAATGGAGATTGAAAAAAAAAAGAAGAAAAAAAATCTGCTCTATATCCCCCTCCCTGCCTGCTAACAATGCATCTTTCTCTCAATTTGTCCGCCAGCCACAAATATCATCCAGGAAGTGGGCAGGCATATAGGATGCCATCATTTATTATTACATTGCGCTAGATTTGTAATGCAAACCCGCTCCCATTGGCTCTTTCACGCCTCCCTGCATGCTTTTCTTTTTTTTTCGCTCTTTCTCGGTTTTTCGCTGGCTGCAGAATAATAATAGAACAAGCAAGTGTGGAAAATATATTCTGGGAGTGGGTTGGATGTATGCACAGGCAGAGTGACTGAGAGAATCTATTTCGGCACGGTGATGATTAATAAAGAGCCCTCACGCGGCTCAGCTGCGGTACGAACAGTGATGCATCGACGCTGCTCTGAGCTTACAGGCTCCGTTGATATACAGTATGGTGCCTTATACGGAATCAGGTTGGCGGTTCTTCCTGAGACTCATTCGAGCGTCGTCAGCAACACCCGATTCCAGTTTGGAGTGGGTGACACTGATTTGCTGACATCAACGTGCATATTACTGCTATGATTGTGTATTGAAATGCAATAGAATCTCAGATAATTGCACTATAAAGGTTTCTAATATATTTATTAAAGCAAACCGTGCAATACACAGATGGGTTACATATACTGTATATGGTAGCTGTCTTACATGCCAAAGGATTTGTATTTCTGTCCATCCTTTTCTGATTTTTAAAAAGCTCTGTCACACAGCTCAGCCCTGTCTGGCAGGGCAAAAGACCTGCTTTATTGCTGTGGTAAAGGAATATTTATGGGTCTTGACCCTCCCGGCCCAGCCTGTCACTAGAAAGGACTAGCAGCAGACGTATGTCACTCTGCTCTCTCCTCCTTGTTGGCATGTGAGCACTACAGCACAACAGATTGGCTCCTTGTGCTGCTTCTCCTTCCACATGTCTGTGCCCTGCTATACTAGGATTGAAGCTGATAGCAGGTCAAATGCAGGTACTTACACTGGGTTCATTAAAAAAATATACATTTCATGATTTATTAAAGCAGATTGAACCCTGGTGGGGGTGGTCAGCATTTGCCACAATATGCAAGTATACAGTACACAGCATACTTGCACATTATGGCATACTTGCCCCTGTGTGTGCTCTCCTCCAGCAATGTGAGGTCCAGGAGTTCTCCATCCTCTCTGTCCCCATCAGTGTCAAGTTGTTTTCCTCTTCTTCCAGGTCCACATTTTGGTGGGTAGCCCATTCATTTTTAATGGGCCCACAATGCACCTGGACCTTCAAAGTACCAAGATGCTTGCTGAAATCGCATAGGCAATGAATAAGCAGATGCAACATGGCTAACATGCATTATATAGGTGTGAATGGGCCCTCAACATCTTCGGCCTTGGCTTGGCATTAGTCTTGAAAGCTTGTGGAGCCGCCGGGGTATATGGATTTGACACAGCGTGTACTGGAATGCTGTTGTGGCTGTACAGGCAACGTGGAAGGCATAGCAGTTTTCCAGGAAGAACTTTACACACATATACTGTTGGGAATATTCAAAGTCAAGGTGGATGAGAGGGTCCTGCAATCCTATGAGCGGGTGACAAGGCCAAGTCTTTAAACCTTTGTGGGGCAGCTAAGGCGTAATAGGAAGGAGATGGCTGACAAGCTTTGTGATGTGCCATAGGAAGACTCCCATGAAGGGCTGTAAGCTTTTCTGTCAAGTGAGGGCCTAGTGCTCATCTCCCTGTTCTGTATTTGATATAGGTAAAGTTGTGCTTTAAATTGTGCTCAGCGATTTCCCAACATTGATTTGTAAGGTTCAGAGCTTGTGGCAGCTACAGCTATTGGTGATGGAAGAGGAACCAAGGAGTTATTTGATTAATGCCAGTAAAAGAGCCTTACCATACCAGTTCCTGAAACACCTCTGATGATGTAATTATTTGTAAGCAGGAGAGTAATACTTAACCAGCACTATCTTTAATTAGCTCGATGTCCCAGTGTGTCATCCGTGAGACACAATTCCCTGGAGGAATGACTGCTAAATATATGACAATAATGAGTGTTTTGTAATTGCCCCGGGCTGTTGTGGTGGCCATTTTGTGCCTTGGTGACATCGCTCCCTCCTGAGAAATTGATTGACTTTGGGCTCAGACTCATTGGCTTGCAGGCAGAATGGCTCCAACTAGCATTGGAATGAGACCAGAGCTTTATTACAGGGTGATAATCAATGCCCATGTGATCACGACTATGTCAGGTTACCAGAGCAGCATTAGCTATTGATACAGATAAGCCACCGGGATACCAGAGACACTGTCCTGCCAGGTTAGCAAACCTATCATAACAGATGGAAAGCATTTTCCCAGAATGCCCCCATATTACGAGAGTGTCAACATGTGTCTAGAGTGCTGCCATGTGACCACAGTGCCACTAAGTGACCGGACAGCTGTGCTGCCATGTGACCAGAGTGCTGTGAAATGACCAGAGTGCTGCCATGTGACCACAGTGCCACTGAATGACCAGAGTGCTGCCACTAAGTGACCAGAGGGCTGTCAAATGACCAGAGTACTGCCATGTGCCTGACCGCTGCCATATGACTACAGTGCCACTGAGTGTCCAGAGTGCTGTCACTAAGTGACCAGAGGGCTGTCAAATGACCACAGCGCTGTCAAATGACCAGAGTGCTGCCATGTTTTGGAGCGATGCTACACATTCAGTGCTGCACACCCCCCACCTCGGCACTCAGAAAAAAAATAAGCCATCTTAGAGAGATAACTTTGCCGATTTCCCTGCCAGGGAGCGCAGTTATGAGTAAGTGCGCCTGCTTTCCTAGGGCGGCTGTCACCCTCGCTTGTGTTCTGTGAATTATCTTCTGCAGCATATGAAAAATGTAAACATTACTACCAATCTCTGTGAGTCGGGAGGCGCTGTAAATTTTTCATTCACAGATTCTCCCGCCCACCCGCAGGCTGATGAACAATCCTTTTATCCGCAGGATATTTGCTTTACGATCACTTTATGGCTCTTAAACGCTCGTAGCGCAGCTTGGAGAGCGTAGAAGGACTTGTGCGACGGCAGCGACAGGCGGTGGGGCTTATTTCATTAACCCCGAAGGAAAAATTTCTTCATTATGTCTGTTTTCAGGTTTCCCAGAAATTCAGAAAAACTGAAAGAATGGCGGCCACTTATATTTTGCAGTCCCTTGTGTTTGGGGTGTCGGTTCTTTTGCAGTCGCTTGTGATTTGACTGTAAATTTCCTGTATTTTACATGATGACTTGTATTTATTTGGCTTCAGGGAACGCCAACCCGTACTTCCAGTTTATATCGGTCAGTGGACATTTTTGTAGCTGGAATGTCCTTCCGATGTCTCATACAATGCTAACGTCAAATTTGTCCGCACCAATCCGATCCATATACTGGAGTTGGTCAGTTCCTGTCCTGTGGCTCCTGAGATGCCTGTGGCTACTGTGCTGGCTTAAAGAAAACCTGTCCTGCCACCACTCAGCTCCTTCAGAGAACGCTAGCGTCCTGGCTGTCGTGCTTATCCAATGGCTTCCATATTAAGTCGCTGACCTGGATCATGTATACAGATTAAGAGTCCTGAATTAATTCTGACTCTCCCGTGTGCTTGTTTAGTGACTCGGCAAACACTGGAGCCACAAAATAAAAAATGACAGCTGGGCAAAACTAGCTTTTTCAGATGGCAGCCTGCATAGTTCTCTAGGCTTAGCCATCCTTTACTGGAACACTTTAGGCAAATGTATAATATTTAGAATTTAAGTTGCTCTTTTCTTAACAAAGAGCTTTCTTAAGCCTGTGTAATTGCCATAAATCTGTCTCTATATAGGGTTGGCAAGGGCCAGCTGGAAGTTGATATCATCCTTGCAGTAGGATTGCTGGGGTTAGAGGTGTTTAGGTTAACTTGCAGGAGGTAGAGGGCTCCCAGTGGTTGTCAGTATTATAATATAATACAGAAAGTAGAGGGCTCCCAGTGGGTGTCAGTATTATATTGTAACACAGAAAGTAGAGGGCTCTCAGTGGGTGTCAGTATTATATTGTAACACAGAAAGTAGAGGGCTCCCAGTGGGTGTGACTATTATCATATAATACAGAAAGTAGAGGGCTCCCAGTGGGTGTCAGTATTATATTGTAACACAGAAAGTAGAGGGCTCTCAGTGGGTGTCAGTATTATATTGTAACACAGAAAGTAGAGGGCTCCCAGTGGGTGTGACTATTATCATATAATACAGAAAGTAGAGGGCTCCCAGTGGGTGTCAGTATTATATTGTAACACAGAAAGTAGAGGGCTCTCAGTGGGTGTCAGTATTATATTGTAACACAGAAAGTAGAGGGCTCCCAGTGGGTGTGACTATTATCATATAATACAGAAAGTAGAGGGCTCCCAGTGGGTGTCAGTATTATATTGTAACACAGAAAGTAGAGGGCTCTCAGTGGGTGTCAGTATTATATTGTAACACAGAAAGTAGAGGGCTCCCAGTGGGTGTGACTATTATCATATAATACAGAAAGTAGAGGGCTCCCAGTGGGTGTCAGTATTATATTGTAACACAGAAAGTAGAGGGCTCTCAGTGGGTGTCAGTATTATATTGTAACACAGAAAGTAGAGGGCTCCCAGTGGGTGTGACTATTATCATATAATACAGAAAGTAGAGGGCTCCCAGTGGGTGTCAGTATTATATTGTAACACAGAAAGTAGAGGGCTCTCAGTGGGTGTCAGTATTATATTGTAACACAGAAAGTAGAGGGCTCCCAGTGGGTGTGACTATTATCATATAATACAGAAAGTAGAGGGCTCCCAGTGGGTGTCAGTATTATATTGTAACACAGAAAGTAGAGGGCTCTCAGTGGGTGTCAGTATTATATTGTAACACAGAAAGTAGAGGGCTCCCAGTGGGTGTGACTATTATCATATAATACAGAAAGTAGAGGGCTCCCAGTGGGTGTCAGTATTATATTGTAACACAGAAAGTAGAGGGCTCTCAGTGGGTGTCAGTATTATATTGTAACACAGAAAGTAGAGGGCTCCCAGTGGGTGTGACTATTATCATATAATACAGAAAGTAGAGGGCTCCCAGTGGGTGTCAGTATTATATTGTAACACAGAAAGTAGAGGGCTCTCAGTGGGTGTCAGTATTATATTGTAACACAGAAAGTAGAGGGCTCCCAGTGGGTGTGACTATTATCATATAATACAGAAAGTAGAGGGCTCCCAGTGGGTGTCAGTATTATATTGTAACACAGAAAGTAGAGGGCTCTCAGTGGGTGTCAGTATTATATTGTAACACAGAAAGTAGAGGGCTCCCAGTGGGTGTGACTATTATCATATAATACAGAAAGTAGAGGGCTCCCAGTGGGTGTCAGTATTATATTGTAACACAGAAAGTAGAGGGCTCTCAGTGGGTGTCAGTATTATATTGTAACACAGAAAGTAGAGGGCTCCCAGTGGGTGTGACTATTATCATATAATACAGAAAGTAGAGGGCTCCCAGTGGGTGTCAGTATTATATTGTAACACAGAAAGTAGAGGGCTCTCAGTGGGTGTCAGTATTATATTGTAACACAGAAAGTAGAGGGCTCCCAGTGGGTGTGACTATTATCATATAATACAGAAAGTAGAGGGCTCCCAGTGGGTGTCAGTATTATATTGTAACACAGAAAGTAGAGGGCTCTCAGTGGGTGTCAGTATTATATTGTAACACAGAAAGTAGAGGGCTCCCAGTGGGTGTGACTATTATCATATAATACAGAAAGTAGAGGGCTCCCAGTGGGTGTCAGTATTATATTGTAACACAGAAAGTAGAGGGCTCTCAGTGGGTGTCAGTATTATATTGTAACACAGAAAGTAGAGGGCTCCCAGTGGGTGTGACTATTATCATATAATACAGAAAGTAGAGGGCTCCCAGTGGGTGTCAGTATTATATTGTAACACAGAAAGTAGAGGGCTCTCAGTGGGTGTCAGTATTATATTGTAACACAGAAAGTAGAGGGCTCCCAGTGGGTGTGACTATTATCATATAATACAGAAAGTAGAGGGCTCCCAGTGGGTGTCAGTATTATATTGTAACACAGAAAGTAGAGGGCTCTCAGTGGGTGTCAGTATTATATTGTAACACAGAAAGTAGAGGGCTCCCAGTGGGTGTGACTATTATCATATAATACAGAAAGTAGAGGGCTCCCAGTGGGTGTCAGTATTATATTGTAACACAGAAAGTAGAGGGCTCTCAGTGGGTGTCAGTATTATATTGTAACACAGAAAGTAGAGGGCTCCCAGTGGGTGTGACTATTATCATATAATACAGAAAGTAGAGGGCTCCCAGTGGGTGTCAGTATTATATTGTAACACAGAAAGTAGAGGGCTCTCAGTGGGTGTCAGTATTATATTGTAACACAGAAAGTAGAGGGCTCCCAGTGGGTGTGACTATTATCATATAATACAGAAAGTAGAGGGCTCCCAGTGGGTGTCAGTATTATATTGTAACACAGAAAGTAGAGGGCTCTCAGTGGGTGTCAGTATTATATTGTAACACAGAAAGTAGAGGGCTCCCAGTGGGTGTGACTATTATCATATAATACAGAAAGTAGAGGGCTCCCAGTGGGTGTCAGTATTATATTGTAACACAGAAAGTAGAGGGCTCTCAGTGGGTGTCAGTATTATATTGTAACACAGAAAGTAGAGGGCTCCCAGTGGGTGTGACTATTATCATATAATACAGAAAGTAGAGGGCTCCCAGTGGGTGTCAGTATTATATTGTAACACAGAAAGTAGAGGGCTCTCAGTGGGTGTCAGTATTATATTGTAACACAGAAAGTAGAGGGCTCCCAGTGGGTGTGACTATTATCATATAATACAGAAAGTAGAGGGCTCCCAGTGGGTGTCAGTATTATATTGTAACACAGAAAGTAGAGGGCTCTCAGTGGGTGTCAGTATTATATTGTAACACAGAAAGTAGAGGGCTCCCAGTGGGTGTGACTATTATCATATAATACAGAAAGTAGAGGGCTCCCAGTGGGTGTCAGTATTATATTGTAACACAGAAAGTAGAGGGCTCTCAGTGGGTGTCAGTATTATATTGTAACACAGAAAGTAGAGGGCTCCCAGTGGGTGTGACTATTATCATATAATACAGAAAGTAGAGGGCTCCCAGTGGGTGTCAGTATTATATTGTAACACAGAAAGTAGAGGGCTCTCAGTGGGTGTCAGTATTATATTGTAACACAGAAAGTAGAGGGCTCCCAGTGGGTGTGACTATTATCATATAATACAGAAAGTAGAGGGCTCCCAGTGGGTGTCAGTATTATATTGTAACACAGAAAGTAGAGGGCTCTCAGTGGGTGTCAGTATTATATTGTAACACAGAAAGTAGAGGGCTCCCAGTGGGTGTGACTATTATCATATAATACAGAAAGTAGAGGGCTCCCAGTGGGTGTCAGTATTATATTGTAACACAGAAAGTAGAGGGCTCTCAGTGGGTGTCAGTATTATATTGTAACACAGAAAGTAGAGGGCTCCCAGTGGGTGTGACTATTATCATATAATACAGAAAGTAGAGGGCTCCCAGTGGGTGTCAGTATTATATTGTAACACAGAAAGTAGAGGGCTCTCAGTGGGTGTCAGTATTATATTGTAACACAGAAAGTAGAGGGCTCCCAGTGGGTGTGACTATTATCATATAATACAGAAAGTAGAGGGCTCCCAGTGGGTGTCAGTATTATATTGTAACACAGAAAGTAGAGGGCTCTCAGTGGGTGTCAGTATTATATTGTAACACAGAAAGTAGAGGGCTCCCAGTGGGTGTGACTATTATCATATAATACAGAAAGTAGAGGGCTCCCAGTGGGTGTCAGTATTATATTGTAACACAGAAAGTAGAGGGCTCTCAGTGGGTGTCAGTATTATATTGTAACACAGAAAGTAGAGGGCTCCCAGTGGGTGTGACTATTATCATATAATACAGAAAGTAGAGGGCTCCCAGTGGGTGTCAGTATTATATTGTAACACAGAAAGTAGAGGGCTCTCAGTGGGTGTCAGTATTATATTGTAACACAGAAAGTAGAGGGCTCCCAGTGGGTGTGACTATTATCATATAATACAGAAAGTAGAGGGCTCCCAGTGGGTGTCAGTATTATATTGTAACACAGAAAGTAGAGGGCTCTCAGTGGGTGTCAGTATTATATTGTAACACAGAAAGTAGAGGGCTCCCAGTGGGTGTGACTATTATCATATAATACAGAAAGTAGAGGGCTCCCAGTGGGTGTCAGTATTATATTGTAACACAGAAAGTAGAGGGCTCTCAGTGGGTGTCAGTATTATATTGTAACACAGAAAGTAGAGGGCTCCCAGTGGGTGTGACTATTATCATATAATACAGAAAGTAGAGGGCTCCCAGTGGGTGTCAGTATTATATTGTAACACAGAAAGTAGAGGGCTCTCAGTGGGTGTCAGTATTATATTGTAACACAGAAAGTAGAGGGCTCCCAGTGGGTGTGACTATTATCATATAATACAGAAAGTAGAGGGCTCCCAGTGGGTGTCAGTATTATATTGTAACACAGAAAGTAGAGGGCTCTCAGTGGGTGTCAGTATTATATTGTAACACAGAAAGTAGAGGGCTCCCAGTGGGTGTGACTATTATCATATAATACAGAAAGTAGAGGGCTCCCAGTGGGTGTCAGTATTATATTGTAACACAGAAAGTAGAGGGCTCTCAGTGGGTGTCAGTATTATATTGTAACACAGAAAGTAGAGGGCTCCCAGTGGGTGTGACTATTATCATATAATACAGAAAGTAGAGGGCTCCCAGTGGGTGTCAGTATTATATTGTAACACAGAAAGTAGAGGGCTCTCAGTGGGTGTCAGTATTATATTGTAACACAGAAAGTAGAGGGCTCCCAGTGGGTGTGACTATTATCATATAATACAGAAAGTAGAGGGCTCCCAGTGGGTGTCAGTATTATATTGTAACACAGAAAGTAGAGGGCTCTCAGTGGGTGTCAGTATTATATTGTTGTATCATATTATTAATAATAATAATGATGATGATAATAATAATAATAATAATATTATATGATACAGAAGGTGGAGGGCCCCCAGTGGGTGTTACAATTACAACAATATAATAATACAAAAGGTAGAGGGACCCCAGTGTTTTCACAAGGAGGCGGGG
>NW_017306285.1:3211690-3256937 GCF_000935625.1 Nanorana parkeri | reverse complement strand
ATGGGGGGGTTGAATCACAAAACTAAACGCTTCACTTTACAGATCTTTTGGCAGGTAAACAAGCCCCGTATCTGAGCTTCCACTATTTAGCCATTTGGCCGCAGCTTAATAGAACATCAACCCCAGATAATGGTTTGGTGCCGCTGTATTTGAACATTGCATTTGATAAACAGGCAGCACATCTCCACCTGCTCCTCTCCGAGATGTGCCAGCGCCTGTCGGGGAGCGCAGCTGTCACTCATCTGTCCTTCGTGTTTGTCAGCAGCATATATTCACAATTAGCATTAAAACCACCGTTCCTTCGTGACTGGCATGTTGTGATCACTCGACACGCAACAAACGCTCGTTGTAGAGCGAAAGGGAGAGAGGGAGGACATACCGGGCCTGGTTAGAGGAAGGATAAAATGCCATTTTTACTGCAGGCAAGATTCATTACGGCGAATGCAAAAGAGAGAGTGAAGGAGGAGGGAAAAGCAATATAATAGCATAGCCCCTCACCCCACAGCCGCTCTGTGATCTATCCAGTCCTATCAAGGCATCTGCCGAGGGCTGGCAAATGAGATCACCGTGAAATCCACAGCTACTTACACGCTACATGCAACCTTAAAGAGGCCCGTGCAGCCCAGGGCACGCTTGTACTTGTCGTTCTTTCACAGTGGCGGGTGCATAGAACCCAACCGTCTCTAAATAATAAATCGCTCTGCGGCCCATATTCTGAAACAGCTGCTGCTAATGGGGTTTACCTAAGCTAAGGATAGGGTATTAGCCCTCTTGGCTTGCAGCACCCTTGTCCTCCATTAAATGCGCATTTCACGCTTTGCAGTCATCAATAGAGTGTTTTTCGTGGTGAATTATATTAAGGGTGCTGTTTCACCAGGGCAGGAAACCTTTATGTCGGCCTGGAATCCAGCTCTGGGAAAAGTCAAAAGTAAATGAAGAATATCTAGAAACATCAATCCTTGCCACCATTATAGGTCAGTTGCTGGTGTTTGCAATGTCCACAGACTGGGGATAGTCAACCTTGGCATTCTAGTTATGGTGAAACTACAAACTCCATCATCACACTGCCTCTGGGAGTCTTGCCTGATGCTGTCACAGTCTTGCAATGCCTCTGACTGAGCTGGAGTGCCAAGTTTGCCCACTGCTGTCATAGGCAAACACTTTCTGCTGGGTCTGAACCAACTTGCACCCCAATTAGGTTTTAGAGGTTGGAGGTTAAAGGGAAATCCATGGACTGCCATGGCTGAACTGTCTTCTGAAGATGTTAGTTGCTTGGCAGTAGTGCAGACCCTGTTAGGGTGTCCCTACCAATGTTTAGACACTATTTGTAGTAGTAAATAGCGGAAAATCGTTTTTTTGTATTGTACATACAGTATCTGTTGCTGGCGTCTTTGAAGGTTCTCTAGGTCAGTGGAGAAAGAAGGTCCTTCAGCACCCAAGGTGAAAAGGCCAAGGTGGGCCCTTTCCCCCACCTTGAGCTGTAAACTACTTCAGCAGTAGAGGTTTCGGGTCCTGCCCTTTTTGCTACTGCTAGCTATACCATGATTTGGATTAAGGTTGGGCCGAGGTGTAGCCTTGCTGAAGCTCTGCCCAACCTTGATCCAGGTCAGGGTTTAGCTAGCAGTAGTAAGTCACATTCAACTGGACTTGCGCTTCAACGTTGAAGATTTTTCACATCTCATCCAAGCCACTTCTTCACTTGGTAGTAATATTAGGTTGGTGACAATGTTGGTGAGGATGAGTATTTGGCTGCTAAAGTCACTTCTTCTTTGTCCCCAATAGAAAATGAATTCCGAGGTGAGCTTTTGAACCAAAGGTGGACCCGCGGGGAGAAAATCAACAGCTGTCTCACAACACCAAGACTAACCAGCCGAGAGCCCAAGGTAAGAGCAACTTGTTCCATTTATTGACCAAATTGAACTTGTTCTTATTTTGAGGCATTTTCTGATCAGCTCAGCTCAACTTTACTCAAAAAATGTCACTAGATGTCACTAGATGAAGATTTCCCATGGACAGGAGGGGTCTCACCAAGAGCACTGGGCAGCAAGACATCTATCTTCCCTTCATAGGAAGTGGAGAACAGACACTGAATAAAGATTTTCAGGAAGTTGGACATTTTCTGTGTTTAATAATGAACAGTCAAAGCTGCTCTTTATTGCCCCCTAGGAAAACAGAGACAAAATTTTAAAATTAAGGGACAGTCCCTGAAAAACCAGAGAGGGTCACATAGCGAGCCATTAATGTGCATGACACTGAGCTGAGGGCGCCGCCTGCCCTGCGATAAAAACGCAAATGAATGCACGCGCACACAAACACACGCACTGACACTAATATCATTTGGAGTGAGACAGCTTTCGGAATCCTTTGTGGCAGCCGATCAGGAAGCCACTGCTGTGTGTTTGCTTTCTGAATGGCATTGACAATGGGCCCACTGTCAGGGGTATTTAAATGAAGCAGTGGGGAAGACACCCCCAGAGGGAATACCATCAAAACAAAACATGCCTCTGTGTCTCCCACGTGACTGGAGTTTTGAAAGGGCCGCTCCTTATAGGATTCTAAGATGGGAACAGAATTTAGTGATTTATCCACAATCTGATTTTTTTGAATCACCGTTGGGAAAAAAAAAATACTTTTTGGGGCCCATAGAGAGCATTTAAAATGTGTGTCAATCCAAAACATTCCTTTTAGCTTTGGGTAGAGTTGGGAGGGATTAGAACTTCTGTTGGGTTTCTACTGCTCATTTAAAGAGATTTCTCCTCGCCTACTGCAATGATGACAACAGTGTCTTTCACTTTCTCTCTGGTATAACTGTTGTCACCAGGACAGCAAGTAAGGGGAAATCTCTCTAACAGAACCTGACAGAGGTTTCCCAGTGTGTCCAAAAGGAAGAGAAAATGTTATGACCAGACATGCGCTCTAAGCCAGTCCCTTACAATTTCAGCTTCTGGGTCTTCCAGAAACACAATCCGTCATCACACAATGCTTTTCTATCCAACAGCAGCCCCTCCAAAACAGCATGTTTCTCAACCTTTTTAACATGGAGGAACCCTTGAAATAGTTTCCAGGTCTCAGGGAACCCCTGCCATAAATTCATATATCTACAGCTTACAGCTTATTAGTCTGGTGGTCAGTGGGAAGAATTCACCTTACATTGGTGGTCAGTGGGAAGAATGTCCCTTACATTGGTGGTCAGTGGGAAGAAAGCTCCTTACATTGGTGGTCAGTGGGAAGAATGTCCCTTACATTGGTGGTCAGTGGGAAGAATATCCCTTACATTGGTGGTCAGTGAGAAGAATGTCCCTTACATTGGAGGTCAGAGGGAAGAATGTCCCTAGCATTGGAGGTCAGAGGGAAGAATGTCCCTAGCATTGGAGGTCAGAGGGAAGAATGTCCCTTACATTGGTGGTCAGAGGGAAGAATGTCCCTTACATTGGTGGTCAGTGGGAAGAATGTCCCTTACATTGGAGGTCAGTGGGAAGAATGTCCCTTACATTGGTGGTCAGTGAGAAGAATGTCCCTTACATTGGTGGTCAGTGGGAAGAATGTCCCTTACATTGGTGGTCAGTGGGAAGAATGTCCCTTACATTGGTGGTCAGTGGGAAGAATGTCCCTTACATTGGTGGTCAGTGGGAAGAATGTCCCTTACATTGGTGGTCAGTGGGAAGAATGTCCCTTACATTGGTGGTCAGTGGGAAGAATGTCCCTTACATTGGTGGTCAGTGGGAAGAATGTCCCTTACATTGGTGGTCAGTGGGAAGAATGTCCCTTACATTGGTGGTCAGTGGGAAGAATGTCCCTTACATTGGAGGTCAGTGGGAAGAATGTCCCTTACATTGGTGGTCAGTGGGAAGAATGTCCCTTACATTGGTGGTCAGTGGGAAGAATGTCCCTTACATTGGTGGTCAGTGGGAAGAATGTCCCTTACATTGGTGGTCAGTGGGAAGAATGTCCCTTACATTGGTGGTCAGTGGGAAGAATGTCCCTTACATTGGTGGTCAGTGGGAAGAATGTCCCTTACATTGGTGGTCAGTGGGAAGAATGTCCCTTACATTGGTGGTCAGTGGGAAGAATGTCCCTTACATTGGTGGTCAGTGGGAAGAATGTCCCTTACATTGGTGGTCAGTGGGAAGAATGTCCCTTACATTGGTGGTCAGTGGGAAGAATGTCCCTTACATTGGTGGTCAGTGGGAAGAATGTCCCTTACATTGGTGGTCAGTGGGAAGAATGTCCCTTACATTGGTGGTCAGTGGGAAGAATGTCCCTTACATTGGTGGTCAGTGGGAAGAATGTCCCTTACATTGGTGGTCAGTGGGAAGAATGTCCCTTACATTGGTGGTCAGTGGGAAGAATGTCCCTTACATTGGTGGTCAGTGGGAAGAATGTCCCTTACATTGGTGGTCAGTGGGAAGAATGTCCCTTACATTGGTGGTCAGTGGGAAGAATGTCCCTTACATTGGTGGTCAGTGGGAAGAATGTCCCTTACATTGGTGGTCAGTGGGAAGAATGTCCCTTACATTGGTGGTCAGTGGGAAGAATGTCCCTTACATTGGTGGTCAGTGGGAAGAATGTCCCTTACATTGGTGGTCAGTGGGAAGAATGTCCCTTACATTGGTGGTCAGTGGGAAGAATGTCCCTTACATTGGTGGTCAGTGGGAAGAATGTCCCTTACATTGGTGGTCAGTGGGAAGAATGTCCCTTACATTGGTGGTCAGTGGGAAGAATGTCCCTTACATTGGTGGTCAGTGGGAAGAATGTCCCTTACATTGGTGGTCAGTGGGAAGAATGTCCCTTACATTGGTGGTCAGTGGGAAGAATGTCCCTTACATTGGTGGTCAGTGGGAAGAATGTCCCTTACATTGGTGGTCAGTGGGAAGAATGTCCCTTACATTGGAGGTCAGTGGGAAGAATGTCCCTTACATTGGAGGTCAGTGAGAAGAATGTCCCTTACATTGTTGGTCAGTGGGAAGAATGTCCCTAGCATTGGAGGTCAGTGGGAAGAATGTCCCTTACATTGGTGATCAGTGGGAAGAATGTCCCTTACATTGGAGGTCAGAAGGAAGAATGTCCCTTACATTGGAGGTCAGTGAGAAGAATGTCCCTTACATTGGTGGTCAGTGGGAAGAATGTCCCTTACATTGGTGGTAAGTGGGAAGAATGCCCCTTACATTGGAGGTCAGAAGGAAGAATGTCCCTTACATTGGTGGTCAGTGGGAAGAATGTCCCTTACATTGGTGGTCAGGGGGAAGAATGTCCCTAGCATTGGAGGTCAGTGGGAAGAATGTCCCTTACATTGGTGGTCAGTGTGAAGAATGTCCCTTACATTGGTGATCAGTGGGAAGAATGTCCCTTACATTGGAGGTCAGAAGGAAGAATGTCCCTTACCTTGGAGGTCAGTGAGAAGAATGTCCCTTACATTGGTGGCCAGTGGGAAGAATGTCCCTTACATTGGTGGCCAGTGGGAAGGATACCCCAAGTTACAGATAACTTAGAAGATCATTGGTGTCAGTAGTTACATATCTGAAAGGAAGAATTTGCTCATTGTTCAAAGAACCCCTAGCAACCTCTGGAGGAACACTAGGATTCCGTGGAACTCTGGTTATGAAAAGCTGGTCTATAAATACAAATAAAAGAAAGGATGCTTTGAAATTCCAATACTAATTGGTATTATTGGACTCCCAATACGTGAGGATCTATGGAAAGTTAATTACACCAGCAACTAGTCTATATTTCTAAAGTCGATCCACCTATAATGCAGTTTCCTTTAAGTTTAATAAAGAAAATGCCACACGAGATTTACTTAAAACCCTCAACAGCTAGGGCCCACTTACACGTCAGCCCTTTCCACCCCCATGCTGTGGCTAAAGAGATTTGAAATGTTATTAATATTTATAGTGCTCGACTATGCCTATTCAAAATTGTGTTTTTTTAACTCTGAAGTATGAATGGATCCTTACATTTCCATACAGACTCATTGAATTACTTAAAGGGTCACTCCAACCAAAAGTTATATTTTAGCCATACGTAGAGATTGGTGGAGTGATATGGCCCCTGCCTTTAATATTTGTTAACAGTGAGATCTCCCACATGTAAATCCTGACTCTGTTCCAGCAGGTATGATGATAACCCATTATAATGGGCACAGTAGATGTACAGACCCGGGAACTCAGCACAGGAAGTGAGGGAGCTACTCATAATGGGCACAGCAGATGTACAGACCCGGGAACTCAGCACACAGATGGTGGGTGCCCCTCATAATGGGCACAGCGGGTGTACAGACCTGGGAACTCAGCACAGGGATGGTGGGAGACCCTCATAATGGGCACATCAGGTGTACAGACCCGGGAACTCAGCACAGGGATGGTGGGAGCTCCTCATAATGGGCACATCAGGTGTACAGACCCGGGAACTCAGCGCAAGGATGATGGAGTCCCTCATAATGGGCACATCAGGTGTACAGACCCGGGAACTCAGTGCAAGGATGATGGGAGCCCTTCATAATAGGCACAGCCGGTGTACAGAGCCAAGATCTCAGCACAGAGGTCTCACCAATAGAGTCCCCGGAAGATAAAAATACTATTTGTAGTCAAACCAGAATGAGCGCCAAACACATGTATTAAGAGTCCAAAAGTGTATTTTATTACATCCACGAGTGGAAGAGGGAAGACAACCTTTTTCAGGGGCCCGATGATCCTCCTTCATTAGGGGTACAAAGCGAGATTAAAAATGACACATATAGATTAACAATGAAGACAATTCAGAAAACGCTGAATATACATATGAGAATAAGAGAACAGCTACACTTCTGGACTCTCGGTACTTGTGTCTGGTGCTCCTTCTGGATCAACTACAAATAAACTACCCAAGCTAGGTGACCCCTATCTCCGGAAGGGCCTCTGCTGCCGAACCAAGGCCATTTGGCCTTAAACAAAGACTCCTTACCTAGGAAATAAGGATTTGGGCCCAGCGCCTTGCTAGGGATAATACATAGAACATCCACTGAACTATCCGTTTCGGATGGACTGACCCTTGAACGAAACATAAGCTTATTTCACAGAACATTGAAAAGAGGCCACACAAAATCGCAATAAAAACCCTACTAACCAATCACTTAATTGAATTCCAGTTATCTGCTATTAGTTACTGCTCCTCACAGTATTACCTGGCTGTCTGCAGCCGTTTATTAACAGAGAGAGCGTTCAGCACAGATCAGCGAGTGTGCTATAGGACACGCACAATAATTAGAAAGCAGATCTGGCCTTAGGCTCATTTTGTTCCCAGGAAATGGAACATCCCAGAGAGCAATCTGAGCTGGAAAAAAAAATAAAAAAATGAAAGAACCCTTCCTGCTATGCAAACACTATACAAAGCAGCAGTTCATGGCCGTACCCCGGAGAGAGCAATATGGAGTCACTTCTGTTCACTGCTGGAGCTTAGATGCCCTCTCCTGGCTCCACTCACACAGCCCATATAGTTGCCGAGTTAGCCTCACGTTTTCTATTATAAAATATGTAGGAAATTAAAAATATCTATTTTATTTTATTTTCTTTGCTTCCATTATTTTCCTGCTGCGATTGTATACAGCAGTCAAGGCCACTGTATTGTTCATTAATGTAGTAATGTAAACACTAACCAGATGACATCTAGCTTGCTAAAGCACTGTGTATGGTAAATAATGATGAAATGGACTCCAGGCAAATGGCTACATTAAATACACATATGGACGTTCTTTTACCTGCCGACATGTTTGTATTTCTGTCCACCCAGTTTTGACGTTTGCACTGCTCTGTCACACAGAACAACCAGGGCCGGATTTACTATCTCTGCTGCCCCAAGGCCAAGTTCCTCAATGCGCCCCCTACCCGCCAAACCCCCATGGAGAATGGCCTGCAATGACCTGCAAGCTGCATACAAGTGATCTCGGTGAAATAACTCGGTTGAGATAACTTGTACAAAACAAGCAGCGGCTTCCCCACTGTACATTTAGCCCTGCTTGCCCAAAGCAGGGCTAAATGTAGAAAACAACTACCCGCCCGGGCAGCGGGAGATAGGAATTCCACACCCCTGCTGCCCCTCTACTCCCTGCTGCCCCAAGGCCAGGCCTTGGTTGGCCATGTGGGAAATCCGGCCCTGAGTTCAACAATCCTGTCTGTCCGGGACAACCCTGCTCCAGTTAAGTAAGCATTACAGGTCTTGTCCTTCCCCCAGCCTGTGATTGGATAGTGAAAGGAGAAGCAGCAGACTGATGAGCTCATCTCTCTGTCACTTTTCTCTCTCCTACAATAGGAATGCACACCTGATTGGCTCCTTGTGCTGCTTGTGCCTACCTCACTCTGAGCTCTGCTACACTGGGCATTAAAGAGGCTGATAAAGTTAAATGTAATACAAAATTAATGAATACAGAGCTGCAGTAATTTGCCTGGGGTCCAAGGTTAAGCGTTATCTTTTGCCCAATTAAAACCACCTTCTGAACTGTGATTCCTCCACTTGAATTATGTTATAAATTCTGCTGACGTCACTCCCTGGAACTGTCTCGTTTCAGATGAATGTAGAACATGATGATAACAGGACACGCACACGGTCCCAAATCAGAGGTAATGCCCCTGTTATTGTATATCTCTGTTAAAACCACACTCCAGGAACCCCCCCCTCCCCTGTTTAGTGCATGTGTGAATTCACCTCCACAGGGTCATTCACTAAAGGGTGAGGAGTTTGGAGGAGGCAGGAGAATTGAATAATTTAGGACAACATACAGTCATGGCCTGTCAGATAGTGCACCACTTCGCGCAGACAATTGTTGCAATGACAAATGTTTCGGCATTCTCATGTTTATTTCTTTTGTTTGTATTGGTATGACACAAAAAAGTGGAGAAAAAAGCAGAATCTGACACATTCCACGCAAAAATGGACTGGACAAAATTATTGGCACCCTCAATCAGGGGCGTCCCGAGGCTGGGTGTCACCCGGTCTCCAGACCGGGTGACACCGTGCCGTGACGTCACCTCACGTGTGCACGATGACGTCATGCACGGCTATCTGATTGACACCTGCTGGCGGCCATCTTGGTGATGGATGCCGGCAGAGAGAGGAGGGGACGTTCACCCGGTGGGATGCCGCCGGGTCCCCTCCTCTCTCCTGACACTATCGGGCTCTTGGTCCATGACCAAGTGCCCGACTTTTTAGAGGGGGTGACACCAAAATGATTGTCAGTCATTTTGGTGTCACCCCTTCAATGGTGTTACCTGGGAGCGAGCCACACCCCCCCAACCCCCCCTTTTGATGCCACTGCCCTCAATTAATACTTGGTAGCACAGCCCTTGAAAAAAATAACTGAAATCAATGGCTTTCTGTAACCATCAATGAGTTTCTTACACCTCTCTGCAGGAATTTTGGAGAACTCTTCTTTCACCAACTGCTCCGAGTCTCTCAGATTGGAAGGGTTCCTTTTCCCAAATGCTGTTTTGAGATCTCTCCACAGGCGCTCTATGGGATTTAGATCTGTACTCATTGCTGGCCAGTCCAGTACTCTCCAGTGCTTTGTATGAAACCATTTCTGGGTGCTTTTTGACTTGTGCTTTGGGTCATTGTCCTACTGTAAGACTCATGACCTCTGACGGAGACCCAACTTTCTGACACTGGTCCCTACATTGCACCCCAGAATTCATAATGCCGTGCACACAGTCAAGACATCCAGTGCCTGAAGCAGCAAAGCAACCCCAAAACATCAATGACCCCCCAGTAGGGACTGGATTATTTTCTTTAGAGGCCTCATTTCTTTTTCTGAAAACAGTAGAATGATGGGGGCTGCACTAAAAGCTGTCATTTTGTGTCACACCAATACAAACAAAAGAAATAAACATGAAAATGCCGAAACATTTGTAATTGCAACAATTTTCTGCACTAAATACAGAGCTCTGGTGCAACCCCTTGTCCTTGCTATCCGATTGGGAGCATTCCCCAGCAATAGAAAAGTGTTCCAATGGATAGTGAGACAGTGGGGGACACATAAGAGTTTCCAAATCAAGGTCTTGCTTCACAAGACCATCTGTATTTTGGGGTATCACGCCATACACTTGCAGTTACATGCAGGCAAATTGTGGTGCCTGATCTTAAATGGAGCTTTAGGAAAGTAAGTTTCAATGACAGGGCCCCTTTAAATGACAATTTCAGGCAATGGGTAAAGTAATTCTGCCTAGAGAACATTGCAGGCATGCTAACTTCAGAACCTTCATTCAGTTTGCCTCTAAGGTGAGTTTTATCAAATCCAGTGCAGCCATATTCAAGGCTTCTGAGAGGGACTACAGTCTCTTATCCAATGATTCTATGCCATGCAGCCTCCAATGGGTGTAGCTGAGGTTGCAGCAGGCTCATACTGGGGGCAGTGCTAGAACCAGTGAGCACTGGGGTGCTGGATTGGATTCAGGTAGGGCTGCAGCTAATAATTATTTTCATAATCGATTTGTTGCCCGAATATTTTTTCGATTAATAGATTAGTTGTATTTTTAAAAAAAAATATATCTCTCTTCTCCTTCTTCTTGCTCTCCCTCTCATCTCTCTGTTTTCCTTCTTCCTATTCTTCTGCTTCTTTTCTCTCTCTCTCTCTCTCATCTTTTCTCTCTCTCTTTCTCTCTCTTCTCCTTCTTCTTTTCTCTCTCTCTCTCTCTCTCATCTTTTCTCTCTCTCTTTCTCTCTTTTCTCCTTCTTCTTTTCTCTCTCTCACACACTCTCTCTCTCACACACTCTCTCTCTCCCCTTCTCTCTCTCTCTATCCTTCTCTCTCTCTCCCCAACCAACTAATCTTTAATGAGAATAGTTGACAACTATTCTCATAATCAATTATTTGGGTGGGGAGGAGGGTGGGGGGGAAGGGGGGGGGGGGGGGGTTATTCACATAAGGATGCAAATTACAGTAACTAAGGAGTCAAGCCTTCATTTGACTGGAGTGCACCTTTAATTCATTCTAGATCTGACCGTCTCAAGGAGAGAGTAAATTTGGGGAGGGTTCAGGTAGTACATGGGCAACCAAGAAATATAACGCCAGTTTTAGAAAACTGTGTCACCCCCTCTATTGAAAATCAGCCTCATAGCATCACTGAGAATAGTGAGAGTCAAGTCTTAGACAAGGCCCATCTTGCCTATTTCAAAAAAGGAATCTCATTTATTTTTTCCGTGGAGTGGCCCTTTAATTCATCCCTTGTTAGAGTCATTCACAAATATGCACTGACACTGATTTCTCATTAATCCTGCGTGAACTCCGGATAGCCTTTAATTACATACAAGGATTCACGTCCAGAGTACAGATATCAGAGAGCGCGGGGGTCCCAGGGGGCCGTTAGTAAACGGCTGGCTGGTAAGAGATGCGAGGGCACACATGCTGGGTCTGTGTACGAGGCTGCGGTGCTCAGATTTGACTGAATGTTTAGAGGGATGGCAGGGAGGTAGAGAGGCAGGCACTGAATGCGGGGCTCCATGTCTGTGTTAAGGCAGTACTCCGCTCTTATACGCGGTGAACTCATTTCTAATAAATAGGTAGCCTGCTTACCTAATGATGGGACATAACCTACCCGTTGAGTCTTTAATTACTGAGTAAACCGGGTGGAACTTATCATTTTAGCGCAGTTGCAGAGTTCTCTGAATAGCATTTATAGTTCAGCGTTCAGTATTACATGCTGCAATTATCACAATATAAAGTCTGCCTTAATTGTTATACATTTAAAGGAATCCACTTCCTCAACATTTCTTTACTGATTCTTAACCAGGCTGTGTAAAGGTATTGATCATTCATGCTTCTATTTCTCTGTGTGACTTATCAATACATTTATTGGCTGGTTCTGCCACCTCTTTGCATGCTCCTTTTTTTTATTGGCCCTGATGATGACATCACACTCAATTCTTACCTGGCCCCTCCCCCCAGGAGACAATTTATTCCTTCTCACTAAGACTGTTGTAAATGTGTGTATATTGTTTGTGCTTTCTTTGCAGGTATCCCAGTTGAACTTATTGGACAGGATGTGAGGTAAGGAGTGAATACTTACAAGGCTCATAAGATACATTACTGCTCAATGTTGGGAGCCTCTACTGATTGGATAGGCTACATTCTCAGTGATGTCACCGGTCTCCAGTGAATGGATAGGCTGCATTCTCAGTGATGTCACCGGTCTCCAGTGAATGGATAGGCGGCATTCTCAGTGATGTCACCGGTCTCCAGTGAATGGATAGACTGCATTCTCAGTGATGTCACCGGTCTCTAGTGAATGGATAGGCTGCATTCTCAGTGATGTCACCGGTCTCTAGTGAACGGATAGGCTGCATTCTCAGTGATGTCACCGGTCTCTAGTGAATGGATAGGCTGCATTCTCAGTGATGTCACTGGTCTCTAGTAAATGTATAGGCTGCATTCTCAGTGATGTCACCGGTCTCTGGTGAATGATAGGCTGTATTCTCAGTTATGTCACCGGTCTCTAGTGAATGGACAGGCTGCATTCTCAGTGATGTCACCGGTCTCTAGTGAATGGATAGGCTGCATTCTCAGTGATGTCACCAGTCTCTAGTGAATGGATAGGCTGCATTCTCAGTGATGTCACCGGTCTCTAGTGAATGGATAGGCTGCATTCTCAGTGATGTCACCGGTCTCTAGTGAATGGATAGGCTGCATTCTCAGTGATGTCACCGGTCTCTAGTGAATGGATAGGCTGCATTCTCAGTGATGTCACCGGTCTCTAGTGAATGGATAGGCTGCATTCTCAGTGATGTCACCGGTCTCTAGTGAATGGATAGGCTGCATTCTCAGTGATGTCACCGGTCTCTAGTGAATGGATAGGCTGCATTCTCAGTGATGTCACCGGTCTCTAGTGAATGGATAGGCTGCATTCTCAGTGATGTCACCGGTCTCTAGTGAATGGATAGGCTGCATTCTCAGTGATGTCACCGGTCTCTAGTGAATGGATAGGCTGCATTCTCAGTGATGTCACCGGTCTCTAGTGAATGGATAGGCTGCATTCTCAGTGATGTCACCGGTCTCTAGTGAATGGATAGGCTGCATTCTCAGTGATGTCACCGGTCTCTAGTGAATGGATAGGCTGCATTCTCAGTGATGTCACCGGTCTCTAGTGAATGGATAGGCTGCATTCTCAGTGATGTCACCGGTCTCTAGTGAATGGATAGGCTGCATTCTCAGTGATGTCACCGGTCTCTAGTGAATGGATAGGCTGCATTCTCAGTGATGTCACCGGTCTCTAGTGAATGGATAGGCTGTATTCTCAGTGATGTCACCGGTCTCTAGTGAATGGATAGGCTGCATTCTCAGTGATGTCACCGGTCTCTAGTGAATGGATAGGCTGCAATTTCAGTGATGTCACCGGTTTCTAGTGAATGGTTAAGCTGCATTCTCAGTGATGTCACCGGTCTCTAGTGAAAGGATAGGCTGCATTCTCAGTGATGTCACCGGTCTCTAGTGAAAGGATAGGCGGCATTCTCAGTGATGTCACCGGTTTCTAGTGAATGGATAGGCTGCATTCTCAGTGATGTCACCGGTCTATAGTGAAAGGATAGGCTGCATTCTCAGTGATGTCACCGGTCTATAGTGAAAGGATAGGCTGCATTCTCAGTGATGTCATCGGTCTATAGTGAAAGGATAGGCTGAATTCTCAGTGATGTCACCGGTCTCTAGGGAAAGGATAGGCTGAATTCTCAGTGATGTCACCGGTCTCTAGGGAAAGGATAGGCTGCATTCTCAGTGATGTCACCGGTCTCTAGTGAATGTTTGTTTTTATTATTAAAAAAATTGTAGAATTCATACACAATAGACTTGAAAAGAACGCAGCGGTTAAACATTTAGTAAGAGAATAGCCTTGAGCTTCTTCTTGCCCTCTCTATCATCCTCCACAAATCCGATGTCAAATAGCATTCGTTAATTATTTCTTCATGCAGTCACCGAGTTAATGTCGGCGTGGAAGGTGTCTTCGTCTGTAGCTGCACATACAAATCTTTAATTAAGCGTAGCCATAAAACCGTAATGAAGCACTCAATTAATTAAAGTAGGTGAAGTGTTTCATCTGTTTTGGAGCACGTGGAGACCAGGTCACATGGTTCACCAGAACGCAATCCAAGCAAGTGGCACAACCATAAGCTGGAGAAAAAAGAAGGAGAAATGGTTCATTTAATTTTCAGAGTAAAATAGTTTTGTGCTTTGTTCTTTTGTTTCCTGTAGCTGTCCAACCCCAGGCTGTATTGGCTCAGGACACACCAGCGGGAAATACGCACGACACAGAAGGTAAGGCGACATCACGCATCAAACCGATGTATATTGATTTTAAAGGGCATGTATATTTTAGTTCCCTTATTTCATATAAAGATATGTTGGTGCACCCTCAGAATGTTAGACAATGCAATTAGCATGACGGTTGTAAGAGAACCAGTCAAAGGATAAGCAGCCTCTGTTTTAACAATCACTGCTTTGTAGTAGGCAGGAAGCACCGCATAAGATCACTATATATTTCAGTATTTATCAGGGTCTTTTGTTGTCATCGCAGTTTACAGAGCTGCCCCCTGGCCCGAAAACGCAAGCTGAAGGACGCGGAAGCCGAGCAGCTCCTATCATCAAAGAGGAAGGCCAATCCTCTCAAGCTGGCCATGGACGAGGGCTACAACATGGACAGCGATGGCAGCGAGGAGACAGAAGTGAAAGATGAAGAATCAGGAACAGAGGACTCCGAAGGGACATTAGTAGAAACGGAAGAGGAATCTGAAAGCACTGAACCCAAAGAGACTCCCAGCCCTGAGCCCAGAGAAGGTGCTTCTTTATCTTACACTCTGCTAGGAAAGGGTTGGTCCATCTAAAAGCAGACATTTTGGTTTCAGTTATATGCTGCTAAGTATTCTGAATAAATATCTAAAGCACCTAACTGCTAAGTAAGTCATTGGCTTCTAAGTCTTCAGTGGTGAGAACTCTGCACCAGTGAAGACTGTTAGAGAGTGCAGTCATACAATAGTGAATAGACAGAGACCACCTACATGTTACAGATGTGGATGGAAACTGGTAATATGCTGCAGGAGAGTCAGAAACTGTGAACCTGTTATATGAAAGTACTAGAGATGCCCTAGCTCCTTACAAACCAAGACTCCCACATTCTCTACTGGCTGCTGGAACCCGAGGCCATATTATGAGTACCAAAGGGTTGCATAGAGCCCTTGGGCTACAGGTTGGCTTTAAGGCTTCCTTATACCTACATCTGCTGCTGGTACAAATCAATAAACTGCAAGAAAACCTTGATAAATGCTTACATCTAATTTCCTCTGCTGATACACATTTACAAATATCCATTAATGGCATTAGGATTTCTATTCCATGACCTATTATTTAGGTTGATTGATGCTTTAATTTATGCGCCAGATTTCTGTTTGTAAAACTCCAGTTGTAGAGGTGTCAAACAAAAATCTTTCAAATGGGTCTCTGTAGTAGAAACATCATCATTGTAATTTTGGTGTTTATCCATTACCTAGTCTTCTTGCTGCTTCTCTGTGACATTGCTAATCAGGCTTTTGTTCCAGCTGTGCTTTTGAACTGCATAATTACAAGATCTGAACGTTCCGGGCGGTAATTGCCGACGTGATAAAGATAACCTATTTTCGTTTTCTCCGTGCTGCAGCTGAAAACTCTTCCACGAAAGAGGCCTATGAAGATCGACCATCGAACAACGAGACGCCCACGAAAGCCACTTACAGCAGTTATCAAGAAATCATTGCCAATTCCCTCTTAAATCTCGGCCAAATAGCAAAAGAGACCTTGGTGTCAGAGGGACACCTGCCAGAAAGTGAATTGGAAACACCCAAACCGAGCTCTGGGGTGGTGCAGATTGTCCAGCCGGAGGTGGAAGAAGCAGCGGTGGAGGAAGTATGTGACAAAGAGATCATCATCCAGACAGAAGATGCCGAAGAAGTCATCGAGGTGACCAGCGAACGAAGCAGCGAATCTTGCCTGGAGCCTCGAGAGGACGCCAACTCTGAGGAGACTTGCAAGAAGGACATGGATGACGAGGATGAAGATGAAGAAGATGATGATGTTGATGACGACGACGATGATGATGACTTAGATGATGATGAAGACGAAGAACAGACAACGGAAATGATGACCCAAGATGCCCCCCATGCTTCTCAGGGCTCGCCGAAAATTCACTGTGAAGGACAGTTCAGCCCGAAACCCGAATACTCTGTCATTGTGGAAGTCAGGTCGGACGATGACAAGGATGACGACAGCCACTCTCAAAAATCGGCCGTGACAGACGAGTCTGAAATGTACGACATGATGACCCGAGGGAACCTGGGGCTTCTGGAACAAGCGATAGCTCTGAAGGCCGAACAAGTGAAAGTTGTCCGAGAACCGAGTAGGGTGACGACTGACAATATTAAAAGCTTTCAATCCGACGAGAAGCAAAATAGATCAATAGACACCATGAGAAAAAGCTTTTATGGTAATTCAGTTTTTATTACCTACTGCATGTTAAAAACCATACCATACATGCAGGGGCATAACTAGAAATCATAGGGCCCGATAGCAAAATTTTGTATGGGGTCCTGTGATTTCTAGTTATGTCTCCTGCAGAGCCCACCTGAGATCCTACAAAGCCCACCTGAGAGTGACCCTGCAGAGCCCACCATATACTCTCTATGGTGAGCTCTGCAGGGTCTCAGGTGGACTGGTCACATCCCTACCTGCCAGCCCCGATCCGTTGTTAGCCTTCTCCAACACCCGGCCCGGCCTCCTCCTCGGTCGCCAGCGGGCCCCGACCTCCTCCACCACCGCCGGCCCTGGCCCCTTCCTCCTCCTCCACTTCTGCCACTGGTCCCTGTCCTCCTTCACCACAGCTGCTGGCTGTCACTCACTCAGCAGCAGCTGTGAGGAGGAACGTGCCACTGCACAGATCACTGACAGGTTGTCAGTCATCTGGACAACAGCGTGTTGCTCCTCACAGCCACCAGTGACAGCCAGCAGCCTGTGATGCTATGGCGACCCAAGCGGCATTTTTTAGTTACCATAAAGTGAACTTGTGGCCAGCCTATGAAATTTCAAGGAGTGCGGGGTGGGCTGAGCTGCTAAAAAAAGGACTTGTGCTCTGATCTTTGAGGATGAATTGGTCACAGTACTTGTAGCTACAGAGGTCACCGCTTGTTTTAAAGCTAATTTCCTGATTGTTAAGAATATTTAAATACTTTAAGGTCCATAACCTGTTCACAGGTTCAGTTTACATCAATCCCATCTTCTTTTACTTATGAAAGGTTTGCAGTCTATGACGAGTACTCTAACCAGCAACCTTCCAGCTGTTTGGGAACTTTAAGCAGCCTTCCTACCATCCATTTGTGTCTTTTACATCAGCCTGGTGTTCAGCTATAAATGATGAGGCAAATGCTATCACAGTTCTGAATCTGCAAAAATTGTGAAGTCCTATTTCTTATCTGGTGAAGGGAAGCACACTTTCCAAAATGCCTGCATAATGCACTTCACTATAAAGATCACTGTTCTGTTGCCAATGGTGATTAAAACTTTTGCTCTTTAAGCAATTTTAACATGCCTTTGATCCCTTCCACGGCTAGCTCTTGCTTATCTGAGAGCTTCATGAGCGTGTAAAATAATCCCTCCGAGGCCGTCTGATTGTTTACCGGAAACAGATCCTCCAAACCGAGAGGGAAAAACGATCTAAGCCATCGATCCTCGTGTCATTTTTAGCTGATGTGTGATTTTTCTTTAATGGTTCTTTTGCACCTTGTATCACTTTTCTCCAAAAAGCACCTTGCCATTGTTTCATTTTGCTGAAAATGTCAAATTATTTTAGGAGCATATTTTTTTCCCTATTAAAATATAAGGCCATGATAATAGAACATTTTATTTTTAGCACCAGCTTGGCCACAAACAATTGACCAAACAGTCCGATGCCCTTTAGTAAAAAAAGATAAAATAAAGGCCAGCCATTATTGAAGTAAACAACACACAGTTTTCATACGAAGGCTTCAACTAGACATGTAAGCTGCGGAAAATTTCGGTTCAGTTCAGTTGGGATATTTCGTTATTTCGGGATTCGGATCCAAAAATCAATTCGGTTCGGGTTTTGGATTCGGAACGAAATCCGGATTTTCGTTAGTTTCGGATGAGTTTACGAACATTCGTTGCGAGTACCACAGAAAACCATACACAGATATTAATACTAAAGCTGAAGTTCCCAGACCCAAATGGCATTCGGGGTCCGAATTTCCGAATACAATTCGGGAGCTCCAGAAAGCAATATGGGTCTGGGAGCGATATTAAAGCTGAGGCTTCCAGACCTGAATGGCATTCAGGAGCTCTCGAATGCTATTCGGAAATTCGGACTCCATTCGGGTCTTGGAGCTTCAGTTTTCGTATTATGTATATATAAGTAGTATTCCATAATATGAACGAATACTCGTTGCGGCAACATTGTGACCCATATAGACATAAAACTAAAGCTGAGGTTCCCAGACCCGAATGGTATGACCCAATGCAATTAGAAAATTTGGATTTAGACCCATTCAGATGCATTAAACCGAAAAACACATGATAAACCTGATTGGCCAGAAAAGTCACATGTCCAATTCAATTTAGTTTTTTAACGAAATTCAGATGGGATCCGAAATTCGGAAATGGAAATTCGGATGTGTCCAAATTTTGGAAAATTTGGACGAATTTTGATTCAGAACGAAACGAATCGCGCATGTCTAGCTTCCACCTCGTAGGAACATTTAGGAAACTAACTTTTAGGATGGTCATTGAGGCCTGCTCTGATGTCTCTCTTATCACCTTTTGTTTTCTCAGATGCAGCAAGACCTGAAAAGCGAGAGATCAAATGCCCTACTCCAGGTTGTGATGGCACTGGCCATGTCACCGGCCTCTATCCCCATCACAGGAGCCTCTCAGGATGTCCTCACAAAGACAGGATCCCTCCAGAGAGTAAGAACACTTTTCATTCCCCAAACTGAGCCACAAAGTGTCAAAGACGTGTGTTTGCTGCCCATGTCATTCACGACAGATATGTGTGTAATATGATGGAGATGTGGGGTGTTTTCTTCAACAAATTCTTTGCACAGATTTCTCATTCTCTGCTTATTCTTATACAGTCCTGGCCATGCACGAGAATGTATTAAAGTGTCCAACACCCGGATGTACAGGACAGGGTCACGTGAACAGCAACCGCAACACACACCGAAGGTAACTGCATTGGTGACTAAATAAAATTTCCTCTGGATGTTCTTCAGCTCATTAACTTTCACAGTGGAACTTAGAGGTATATAAAGACTGAGCCCTTATCGGGGATTGTTTTTTTGCAACTTTAAAAATTGACGCTTGCAAATTAATGAGCAGCCCCCTTCATGAAGCGAATAATCCTTTTTTGGGATTGTCTTTGTATTCCTGTTATAGCTTCTATGAAGATATTAATAAGACTGCTTATCAAAATTCATTAATATATACCAGTTAGCTTCTCCTAGGGTTCTGTTAACAGGGTTTTTTTGGTTGATAATCTTTCTGAAGCCAATATCTTGGTATGTGGCCTAAGTACAAAGGACAAAAATTATGTCTTTTGGGTATTGAAAATACTTTCAGTATAGAAAAGAACAAAGGCAGAATGGACAGAAACAATTATTTAGCTTGCACGTGCTCATGCGCTCTCTCTCTCTCTCTATACAGTATATTTACACATCATATCCTTTTACCAATGTTGAACACGAATAAGCGAATAAAGTTTTTGAGCCTGCTGCCCTTTTAAATATTACATGAAGCGAATTTGATACTGCAGATCATGTGAGTCACGGGACTTTCTTTCTTTCCTTTTTTTTTCAGTTTATCTGGATGTCCTATCGCTGCAGCCGAAAAGTTGGCTCGGTCCCACGAGAAGCAACAACAGCCCGGAGATCTCACCAAAAATAACACAAACTCCGACAGGATACTCAGGTAGATGAGGGCAAATGGCCTACATATAGATTACACACTGATATGGAAACTGGCTGGGGGTAGGTAAAGGGAAGGTGGGGCAATGCTGCAAAAGGTTTAAAGGTGCTTTGTAGTGACATTGAAGCCTGGCTGCTAATCGCTTCAGTTTTCCGTTTAGGCATGCCGTAGTGCACCAATCTGCCCCTTTGCCCTTTGTCACTAATCTGGTAACATGGGGACCCCTTTTGCTGACCTGATTGTAATGCAGAAGAAGTATTCCTGACCACACCCACTGCAGGCTCCTTGCTGTCTGTCACATACAGAAAGCCATATACTGTATATACACACACATATATATTATATATATATATATATGGTGTTAGTTCCTCACAGTCACTAGTCAGATTTATACAGTTGGTCGCGAACCGAATCAAACTGTGATCAGACCGCGATCTGGACTAGAGGAAGCCACGACCATGTGTCAGAGCAGGGAAGATGGCTGCAGTTGTGTTCATCAGCGGATTTGGAGTTTGCGAATGGAAGCAAAATTTTGCTGACCTTCCTGTTTGCGAACCGAATTGTTTGCAACAGAAGCGTTCGTGAACCAAGGTACCACTGTATTTGCCTTGTACATTTAAACCTGATTGATGGTGCAACAAAGATAGAGCAAGTTGTAAGGTGCAGATCCAGGAGGTAGACTCGACCCACCATACATGTAAGGAGCTCTGCGAAATATGGGACGTTTGAGTTGTGGCGCAGAAACAAAGTGCTTTCTTGTATCCAACAGGCCCATGTGCTTTGTGAAACAACTGGAGATCCCTCAGTACGGCAGCTACAGACCCAATATGGTTCCTGCAACGCCAAGAGCCAATCTAGCCAAGGAACTGGAAAAGTACTCCAAGGTTACCTTCGATTATGCAAGTTTCGACGCTCAGGTTTTCGGCAAACGCCTGATTGCCCCAAAGATTCAGACAAGCGAAAACTCACCCAAAGCCTTTAAATGTAAGTAACAGACACCAAGCCATAAACGGGAACTGTACTAAACAACACTATTTACATTGATCTCAAATGTCTTATATGTATTGTGAATTGCTCCGCAGAGTCAGCAAAATATTTTTATAGGCTGTTTTATCCCCCCTGGTGTGTTATGAAGCTGCATAGCATAGGGGTCAGTGGCATAACAATCGCTATAGCGACCATGCGGCCGCTTTGGGGCCCGGGCACAGGGGGCCCGGCCAGGACACCTCCCTGATGCCATGCGGGCCGCCTGGGTCGCTATGGCTTAGAACGCGCCGCTGTTCAGATCACTGTCAGTGATCTGTGCAGCGCTGCGTTCTTCTCCACAGCCGCTGCTGAGTCAACGAGAGCCAGCAGCGGCGGTGGAGGAGGCTGGATCCGGCAGGGGAGGAGGAGGCGGGGCCAGCAACAGAGAAGGAGGCGGGGCCAGTGACAAGCAGGAGGCGGGTCCTTTTCCTAATGCCCACCAGTTTGCAGAGCGAACACCTTCACTGTGGGCTTGGTTTTAACTTTTTAGTTGCGGAGTGATTCAGCACAATTCAGCTGAATAAGCAGCCGTTCTTAAAAATTTTGGAAGGAATGCATGGTTGAATTTTTGTATGTGTTTGCTAAGCAAGGTGGTGGCAGTCTGCATAGCGTTGTTTGGCGAGCTGTAAGCAACACAGAAGCTGTGGAAAAATAGTATGAGGATGCCAGTGGTCTCAAGAGTCCTTAGTGTTCATAACTAATACTACTTTCCAAGAGCCTTATGTAATCCTGCCACAGATGCTCAGCAAGGAGCGCTTAGGCTGCATGCCGGCCTGGTTGTTGCAACACAGTGGCACGCCCTCCTCTGCTGCCAAGGCCGAACGCGCACACGGCACAGCGGCAACATTGGCGGCCGGCCAAATATGCCTGTGCTGCTGACAGCTCGCTTTAGCCCCGATGAAAGAGTCATTTTTTTTGGTCCATGGGAAAATATAGTTCTCTGGCGTAATAGGATCCGCTCAGTTGCACTGTTAGAAGAGAAGCTTTCAGGGTAACTGCACTGACAAAATGCAGTCATGCGTAGCATACGGAGACTCTTGTCCTCATAGTCAGTGATTTAAATTTGCATCCTAGTTAACTTTAAAAGTGGAACTCCAGGCAAAATCAGAATTCAGGATCTCAGTTATACACCCTACTTAGTCGCCTCTCCTCCCCCTACGTCTGATTGAACAATGAAAGAGCAACAGCACACTAACAAGGTCATCCAAGACCCATCCCCTCGTGTAAGCAAGTTTTCAGGGTTGTACTAGCCATACAGGGTTTACATTTTTGCCAATTCCTGCTGAATTCAATTCATGGGTGGCCCTGTTGGCACCGGACTCAACAAACATCTATTACAAACTCAAAGGAGCCAGGTGAAAAACTGATAGCCAAACAATTACTCCATCCAGTCAGATACAATCACTCTTTAGGTATCCAAACAGTTCTACATCTGACGGGTTCCTAGTGGTGTTTACATTTATGGAAAGGTGATCTTATACCCTGCGCTAACTTGTGTTTTAATATTTTGCAGCTAAACCATATCCAAAGGCCTCATCCCCCAACCACAGCCCATCCAGCAGTTATGTTAAAAGCACTTCCTCTTCCTCCTCTGGTTTTGACTACACCCACGATGCAGAGGCTGCTCACATGGCGGCAACAGCCATCTTGAACCTTTCCACCCGGTGCTGGGAGATGCCGGAGAATCTTAGCACGAAACAACAGGACCTGCCGAACAAAGTGAGTTTGACCATTAAAAGTAAAAGTGTTATTTACATGTGTTGAGTAAAAATGAGTGCTGCCTTATTCACCTGTTTGTTCAGAATAATAGTACTTCCCCCCAGGCTCTATCAATTCCATTATCGGAGATCCAGGGGACTTAGCCCCATCTTGTAAGAAATATCACCCAGGTTGGGCAAGTCCATGTTTGATCAGCCATTAAAGTGGCTCTGATACACTGGTTTACTCTGCATAGCTCCTTTTTCTCAATAGGTTTCCTAAAATAACATCAGTAGTGATCACACCCAACTCAAATGACCCAACATCCCGCCATTGCCATGGTAACATCCTCACTAAACTTGTCTCACACTTTTCACAATACATAAGCAGAGGTAACCTTGAAAAGTGAATATCAAACCGATGAATAGATGCTGAGATATAGTCAGGTGAAGTTATAGGCAAAAGTCGACCATGTCCTCAGCCTTTCCCTTTGGTCAGTTAGGCCACCTATCACATTAAGGGAACAACAGGGAAGCTTGGGAGGCAGAAGGGGATGGGTCCAAGCTAGACTTAATCACAGCAGAGGTTTGCATCTAACTTCGGCTTCCTATATCTGTATCTGTGTATTTTGGTCAATGTACTATAACATGAAGCCCCACAAAGCTTAAAATCATCTTTATTGTTCCAGCATAAATAAGAAAACTCCACCCAGCACCCCTCTCTGACTCAGTTCACCCAGAAGAGGGTGAAACATGTAATGTAGAGGTACTCAATGGAGACGCCTAACTTGTGCTGGAACAAAACAGTTGGTTTTAAGCTTTTCAGAAGCAGTGGTGTGCAGCTTCATGTTTAACTGCACTACTTAGAGAGGAACGGATCCGTGCACCCACAGCTGTGATGGCAACAGTGGTGGAGTGGTACTGTGGTCTATGTGAGTACTGTATTTTGACAGGCAGTTTTAGTTGAAGGAGCCCTCAGGAGTACTCACGACGTGTTCAGTTTGAATTACTTAAGTTGATGACAGGTTCACAATTGATCAAAATCTTTATAACTGAAAAAGTACAGAGCTGCCCCATTTGTATTGAATCTGGCCCTAAGGTGACAGGTATTACAAAGCCTGATATAACTCGTCACGTACAGTGTACGTGGCCAGTCATATAGGCACAAAGTGACAAGACGTACACTGTACGTCTCCCGTCACGAAGGGGTTAAGTATATTTCCAGCTAGTTATTTATAGTCACTGGTAAAAGATAATTTCAAACTCTTTCGTTCCTGTTCTTGAGATGATATCCAGTTACACCATTGCGTTTTCATAATGACTCAGTAAAATGATCTCTCTGTGGTTGCAGTCAATGGACATTGAAGTAGATGAAAATGGCACTTTGGATTTAAGCATGAACAAACACCGGAAACGGGAGAGCACGTTCCCCAGTAGCAGCAGTTGCAGTAGCAGTCCCAGCATGAAATCCCCGGAACAGTCCCAACGCCAAAACTGCACAAGTGCCACCAGCAGCAACATGACATCACCCCAATCCAGCCAGACCTCCCGACAGGACGAATGGGATGGGCCTATTGACTACACCAAGCCAAATCGCCAGCGGGAGGAAGAGCCGGAAGAAGTAGGTTGTGGAGGACGCGTTCCTTCAACCCTGTCTGGTGATGCACAGTTTCAAATTAATGTAAAAAAAAGTCAAAACTTAATTATAAAATCTTCCTTTAAAGTCCGAACCTGCCGGTGCCTCTTTTGCTTCGTCGGAAGCCGATGATCAAGAGATGCAGGAGGAGAGCTTTGAAGACCGCAAATATCCCGGTGACGTCACACTCAGCAACTTCAAACTGAAGTTTCTTTCCAAGGACAGCAAGAAAGAGTTACTGACGTAAGTAAAACTGGAAGGGACTTGACTAGTGAATTATGTATGGACTAATAGCGTAGTCTGGGAGCCAGAAGTCGAAGTCAACCAGTAACCTTTCTGAAGGGCCCAGTAATGACCTCCTATATATGTGTTAGGAAGGCCAGGTAAGTGGACAAAATGGAGTGCCATGAGTTGTCTAGTATAATTTTCTTTAACACTGGTTCCCAGAAATTAGGTATAGCCAAACGTTTATTAAAGAACATCAAGAAGAGAGGCCTCAGTTTATTGACTGTTTCACAATTATGTGCAGTAGTTAATAAATCGAGGCCTGTCTTCTTGATGTAGGATATTGTTTTTTTGCATTTGTGGATAACTGCTCTAGACTGCAAAATGGGGCACAAAAATGTGTCCCATTTTCCAGTCTAGACCTTCAATGCCAGGTAAGTCAGCTCCTTTTTCCCTCAAGAAATATAAAGGGTTCCCTGTTTTGCCGAGACGTACCCCTTCATTAAAGTGTACCCTTCACCCACACAGGGTTGAGGAAGGCATCTTGTAGACTCAACATGTGCTCATTAGAATGCAGTCTATTACTAGCAAAGTTGGCTAGACACCTCATGCCTCGATACTAGGGATACACCATTACTGTTTTTCCGGTATCGAGTACAGTTATTTTTTATTCGGTACTCAGCGATACTGAGTACTGAGTACTGAGTACCGGTGTCGTGTGCCCAGATTATCAGGGAGTCGGGTGGCGGATCATGACCTGTTGCCCAGCTTCCTGATTGCCTGTGAAGCCGATGTTCTAGCGAAAGAACGCCAGCTTCACCTGCCGAGACTGCCTGGCTTCCTGACCAAGCAAGAAGCCGGTCGGCGAGTCATAAGGTGCCATCCGGCCTACTGATTGGTCAGGAAGCCAGGCTGCCTAGCAACAAGCGAAGCCGCCTTCCTACCCAATCAGGAAGCGTGGCAGCACGTCATGACGTGCCTACTGGCTTCCTGATTGGCTGGGAAGCTGGCGTCACTTGTTGCTAGGTAGCCTGGCTTGCTGATCAATCAGGAAGCCGGGACGCGAGTCATGACATGCTGCCCGGCTTCCTGATTGGTCAGGAAGCCAGGCTGCTTACCAACAAGTGAAGCTGACTTCCTAGCCAATCAGGAAGCCGGGCGACATGTCATGACACGCCTCCCGGCTTCCTGATTGGTTAGGAAGCCGACTTCATTTGTTCCTAAGCATCCTGGCTTCCTGACCCATCAGGAAGCCGGGATTTGGGTCATTATGTGCCGCCTATTTTCCTGATTGGTTAAGAAGCCAAGCTGCCTAGCAACAAGTGAAGCCGGCTTCCTGGCCAATCAGGAAGGCGAGAGATGGGTCATAACCCACCACCCGCCTTCCTGATTGGAAAGGAAGCCGGCTTTATGCTCCCTTGGCACTACCAGTCAGAGGGAGATATCCCTCTGGCCGGAAGTTCCGGTATTGGAGGTAGATATCGTAGCATTTGGGCGAGTAGGAGTATCGGTATCGGTGCATCCCTACTCGATACTATTGGCTGCTTACTTGTGGACAGCTGCTAAACCTGTAAAAATACCAGCCTCCACCATGTGTAGATGGACAGGTACACTTTTAGTCTGGCAGGAGACGGTCCTCCCGTTGAACTTACTTGAAACCAATATTTTCGCAGATATTTTGCTGCTCAACGGGATTTTCGGCCAGTACGTGATGGGGGGTGCGCAAGTCCAAAAGGGGGAGAAGCTGGAAAAAAGGCAGGACCTCTCCTGAATGAGTAAGTTTTGATTAAGTCCTTAAAGTAGAATAATGTAGCTGTTGGGAGCCATGTATCTGTACAGCAAGAGCACCATGATATTTGGGATCTTACAAAATGTGTCTTTAATGGGTCGACCAATGCATTGATTTAGCTTTCCACTGCAAACCAGATTCTGCCAAGATTTTCATGGCTTCTTTTGCTGTGTTGATACATACTCTAGGAATTGTGTGTATTGCAATGCTTCTTGAATGATGTGATAATGTTTTCTGGTTCATGACTCATCTAAAAAAGTTCTGGGAACGAGTAAAGCAACAATTAGTTGGATTGATGATTTTTGGGGGCTTAAAACCCAACTCCAGCCAAACATTTGTTTTCCTAGAACCTCAGAGTTGGCAATCTGTTGTCTTTTGGTTCTGTCTGACGCCCCTTCACCTGGAAAGCATGTGAGGAGAAATCTCCCCAATGAGAACACAGGCCAATAAAGTCCGAGGTCCTAAACCTTCTCTACTCTACTAGAAAATGTGTTTAGTTGTAAACATGTTCCTGTTGGGGAAATGCGCCTTACTTCCTGTCCTGTCTGACACCGCCACTTGAACAGGAAGTGAGGGGAACCTTCCCATGGGCATACAGATAGCAACAAAATCCACTTGGAGGTTCTAAAATGTCCTCACTCCCCACAAGCTGTGTTTTATCCCTGCTTGCGTCCGCTTTGGAGAAAATCTGTCTTATTTTATGTTGCAACACTCCCACGTAAAATATAGTCATACAGTCACCTTCAGTGTGATAAAACATCTAGCTCTCTTCAGCCCCAGGCACTGTATTTGTACAGGCTGCCACAGTTTCTCTCCCCACCCATGCATGTTGTAGACTGGATTTGTTACCATCAAATTAGAAATACAGCTGCAACGCCATTCTGGAAGCTATCATTTTACAGCCCCCTCCAAGCGGCATGTCCTAGATTTCGGCTTAGGTTTCTTGTGGTCATTCCAGGAGCGCGCTGTTTCATCCTTCCCCATCCACACTGCGTGTCTTGTTGAGACTTCATTGTGTGAAATAACGTGTTAGAAAATAGATAAGATGATTATCTGAACGGGCTAGGTTTCCTGGAACAGAGCAAAGTGGCGAAAACCGATGAGACTTTCATTTTAGGAGCCTAGGTAACCTTAGAACGTTTAACGCCACACAGAGAGTAATTTGAGTTTTTATGCCATGGACGCCACCTGCTTCGGCCTCCCCGTCAGAGTCGCCTGTAGTCTTTTATTTCTCGTTTCTCAGGATCTCTTTTCGTTGCGCTCGGTGTCTATTATGACAAGTGCATTGAGTGCATTGCTCTCCGAACCGGCCAGCCTTGTACAGGGCTAGCTGTCATTCTAACAGTTGAGGCTGATTAATAAAACCAGGGAAAACAGGGTGAATGGAGAACTGAAACTACTACTAGTAGCAACTTACTTACAAGCTACTAACCAGTAGCAACCAATCAGCTTTCATTTTATAGAAACCGTAAACATGAATGCTGATGGGTCTCTCTGGGGTAACAAGTTTCCTTTTTGTGCTCGTTCACTTTTTTTGTTTTATAAATTTGCGCCACTGTCTAAATCCCTTTAATGTCAATAAAGTTTTCAACACAATATGATCCAGGTCAACAAACAACAAATGCCAAGAAAGAAAACACAAAAGAAGTAGATATATCGGAATTATTTGTCTGCTGTTTATTGCAACAATGTAGAGCTAACTGGGAACTAACCTTGCTGTCCATTCTCTGAAAATGACAGTTACCCTTCCTCATTCTATGGTCCTCCCTGGCAGTTTTTGGGCCCTTGGCAGATGGCCCTATGTCTATTACCCCTAAATGATAAATGGTTCAATTCAAGCTTAGTGGCCGGGGACTGGTAGCAGGTAGCATGATTGGCCATTAGCAAGGTCAGTAGACATGTGCGATTCGTTTAGTTCCCAATCGATATTCGGACGAATTTTCCAAAATTCCAACATTCAGACACATCCGAATTTCCAAATCCCAATGCATCCAAATGTGTCTGAATCCGAATTTCGGTTTCTGTATTTCGGATCCCGTCCGAATTTCGTTCAAAAACATAACTGAATGGGACATTTGACTTTTCTGGCCAATCAGATGTGCTTTTCGGATTAATGCATCCGAATGGTTCTGAGCACGAATTTTCGTTACGGCAACATGGGAGCCATATACAGTATATACAATACTAAAGCTGAGGCTCCTAGACCTGAATGGCATTTGGGATCCCGAATGGCATTTGGGATCCCGAATGGCATTTGGGATCCCGAATGCCATTCGGGTCTGGGAGCCTCAGCTTTAGTGATATATGTACAGTATATGGCTGCCAGACCCATATGGCATTGGGGAGCTCCTGAATGCAAATCGGAAATTTGGATCTGCAATGCCATTCGGGTCTAGGAGCCATATACATATATCACTAAAGCTGAGACTCCCAGACCCGAATGGCATTCTGGATCTCCCTAATGCCATTCAGAAATTCGGATCCGGAATGCCATTCGGGTCTGGGAGATTCAGCTTTAGTATTATTGTCTGTATATGGTTTTCTGTTTTACTCGCAACGAATATTCGTAAACTCATCCAAAACTAACGAAATTCGGATTTCGTCTGAATCCGAAACCCGAAAACCGAATTGAATTTCGGATCCGAATCTCGAATTCCGAAATATCCGAACCGAATTTTTCCGCAGCTCACATGTCTAAAGGTCAGACTGTGGTTGCTTATTGTTTTCTATGACTATTCAGGCCCTGCCAGGAGAGTGGTTAAGCCACAGGCACGGTGCTGTGTAAATGAGCTTCGTTTATCAATACAATTAATATATTTCAGTTTTAGCTAATGAGGGCTTCTAGTCATGTGACAGTGATTGACACTTGTGAGGTCTGTGTGATACAGATTCTGTACCAGGCACTAATACCATCTTCTCTCCCCACAGCTGCCCAACCCCGGGATGTGATGGCAGTGGGCATATCACAGGGAACTATGCCTCCCACCGAAGGTCAGTGGTTCTTCAATCCTCTTCTCTGCTTCGGCTTGCAGGCTGTTTAGTACTATCCCGCATTTTCCTTTTTTTTTTAGTTTTGCTTATCCGGATTTCTATCTGTTCTCTTTCAGCCTTTCTGGTTGTCCTCTTGCTGACAAGAGTCTCAGAAATCTCATGGCTGCCCATTCTGCTGATCTCAAGTATGTTTGCACTGAGATATGTCTGCACTTGCTGCTGCTGCTGAAACTCCTGCTGCCTCTGCCTGTCCTCTTCCCCCTGCTCTTGTATCCTCCTGCTTAATGCCAAAATCTGCTTAGATTGACCCGATTCGACCGCCCCTCTCAATTTGCACAGTGCAATATGCTGCAAAAGTGGAGGCTAGGGAAGATGTGGAAACTTCCCTACAAACTCCCAGCAAATAAGGTCACCTGTGGCAGTTGAGCCAAGTCCTTAGCTGAATGATGCCTATTCGCTGTATCATACCAGCTGATCAAACTTTGGTTGGGAAATAGTTCAATGAATTACTTTTTTGCACCTAGCTTCCCCACAAACAAACCTGAAAGATCTGCCATGGCAACAGGCAAACAATATGGAGGCACATAGGCTAAAGCTGGTCATATATGTTACAGGTTGAGTCTGGGCAAGAGATCCCACCTTCCAAAATACCAGATTCGGGGTGAACCTCCCCTTTAAAGGGTCTGGGCTCCCAAAGGTGTTGTATTAGTTATAGATGAAGGCTGGTGGAATAAGTCAAGCCTTTGCTTCCTGTATTTCTTAAAGAGTAGCAATGAGCTTTACTATAGTTCCTGGATCTGTTCTTACACACTTTAGAATGAAAGCAATTCATTACTTGTTTGCACCTAGCTTCCCCACAAACAAACCTGAAGGAGCTGCCATGGCCACAGGCAAACATTATGGAGGCACATAGGTTAAAGCTGGTCATATATGTTCCAGTTTGATTGTAAATTCTCCTTTAGATATACCAACAGCTATGTAGCACTAATTGCAATACGAATGGATTGGTTGGGCAGACCTTCACATCAGGTTGTGATATCTATGGCCAGATTTTAGTAGACCTCAAACAAGATGCTTCCAAACTACACTTATTGTCGGAAAGCATTTCCTGCCCCAGCCTCCTCTTTGACAGCATTATATTTAAATCCCTAAAATATACATGAACTTTAAAGGACTGTTCCACCTTTTTGCAAGCTTCTAGATTATTCTTTGGGACATTATCAGGTTTTTAAACTCTCATACCCATCATGCTCTGATGTGTTTTCACAGGGTTTTAAAGTATCCACTGTGCCTAATGCCTAGTTGCCTCTGTGTGGGGGAATCATTTTAGCTATTGAACATATAAGTGCCGTTCAGTATGATCAGATTTAGGTTTTTAAGTTCTGAGAATCAGCAACTAGCAAAATGTTTAACTTCCATCGGAATATTCCATTGTAATTTGCAGTTAGCCAACAGCAGACAGACCATCAAATTGACCCATGGAGTACAATGTGTACTTTCACTGTGCAGACCCAACACAGATAATGAAGAATTAATTGCTCTTTTACCATGGCTTAGCATATCTGGTTTCTCAGAAGCGTGGAATGAAGCTTTAAATTTCCAAAACAAACCCCGTGTGTTTTAAAAGGTGTGACGGAGCAGCTCAAGACTTGCCCAGCTCTAAGCAGATTTTGACTATTGTTGTTGTTGCTTCAAGTCAAATCGCCATGCTGCTTGCATGAAAACTTTACTATTGTTTGCTAGAAAAAACAAAAAGGGATATCCAAATAACTGTAATAATCATCAGCATATAGAGATGACAGGCTGTCTTAAAAATGACTTGTATCATGCATAGACCAAGAGCATGCATTGAACAATTTTGAACAGTTGTACTTTTACTGTCCACAATTGTGTTGTCTTAAGATTGTTAGATAGTTTTAAGGAGCCAGTATGGTTCCCAGACATCTGTTCTTTATACAAACAGATATACTAAAGCAAAATGCTGCATTATTCTTACAGTTAGAAAAGTCCTGCAGATGTACGGTCTAGCTGGTTTAAACTGGGGCCCTAACTTCCCCTCTTTTATTTGGTCCTCTCCAGGTGCCCCACTCCAGGATGCGATGGGTCCGGACACATTACAGGGAATTATGCGTCTCATCGGAGGTATGATCCCCTGAGAAGTAATTATGTTCCTTATATATCCTGACCCATGTTACCACAACCACCTCTTGATTCGAGTACCCAAATCAAACGGGAGAAACCTTTTCAATGACTTGCACCATGATCCTCCACACAAAGGGATTTTAAAGAAAACCTGTCCGATGTTGAGCTACATTGGAGCAAGTAAACTATGTAGATGTCGCTTCCTCAAGGCACAGCATCAAGTCATCTCATTTTCAAGCTTCTTTTGCGTTGGCTAAAGAAAGAGTGCATCAAAAATGGGTTGTTTTCATCTCTTTTCCAGAGTTCCCAGCTCCGCCTACCCAGACATAGCAAGCCAGTCACCTACAATATATTCACATTATAGAAAGCCTAGGACAGCGGTGGCGAACCTATAGCACGCGTGCCACAGAGGGCACGCAGAGGCCCCTCTGGTGGCATGAGAGCCTAGGCAGGGGTGTCAAATTCGTATCGACGGCGCCCGGCACAAACAGTTCCAGGCGTCGAGCAGGGTAGTTTTTTTTCTACACTTAGCCCTGCTTCAGGCAAGCAGGATTAAATGTAGAGCGGGGAAGCCACCGCTCGTTTAGTATAAGTGATCTCGGAGATCACTTGTATGCAGCCGGCATGTCCTCCCGGGTTGTTAGCCTCTGTGTGAAACCAATAAAGTTAAAAATAATAAAATAAATAAAAGTAAAAAAGTAAAAATTAATAAGAAATAATAATTAAAATAACAAATAAATAAGTGATAAAAAAGTAAAAAATATAATCAATAAACATTATTAAAAATAAAGTAAAAGATAGTAAGATAATAAAAGATTTAAAAAAGTAAGAAATAATAAAGAAAAAATAAAATGTTTAAATGTTTGGATATGTGTGTTTCCCTTTTGCCTAAGGCAGTGATGCTGAACATTTTTTTTTAAACCTCAGTGCCCAAACTAAAACACAATACCAAACTTATTTTCAGTGTTGGCACTTTGGATAAATAAAATGATTTTGCGTTGCAGTTTGGGCACTCGGACTCAAAAACGTTAACCATCACTGGCCTAGGAAGATGTCCAGGTTGACTTTGCTTTTAGGGCTAAGGAGAGAGACAGGGTACTGAGAAGTCTGGGCAAGAGATCCCACCTTCCAAAATATCAGATTTGGGGTTAATCTCGCAGCCCTCCCCTTTAAAGGGTCTGGGCTCGCAAAGGTGTTGCATTAGTTATAGATGAAGGCCGGTGGATTAAGTCAAGCTTTTGCTTCCTGTATTTCTTGAAGAGTAGCGATGAGATATACTGTAGTTCCTGGATCTGTTCTTATACACTTTAGTTGTAGGTTGCAATGTTAAGCACTTCCAAGAGATGTAGGGAGCCGTAAAGTAGAATAAGCTTTCATCATCCAACAAATAATGACATGTCATGAAAGCCATGCCCTGATACAAGCATTGCTTGCCAAACTAAGAAGATTTTAAAGTGGCATATGAATGACTTGATGCCGTTCCTGGAAAGAAAAGCCTTCACATTTGAATAGCCCTGAGAAGAGCGATTGGTTTAATTGCCCTGGAGACCCGACAGTGTCTGACTCACTGGCCTTAATTCCCCTCAGAGCCCTCCTTATAGCTTCTTCCAAGCGGTTCAGGTGAACAGCAGACAGGGAATAGGATCCGCACTATCTCAACACACCACACGGCAAAAATGACATCCTCTTCTTTCGATTTACAGCTTGTCAGGTTGTCCTCGTGCCAAGAAAAGCGGAATGAAGGTTACGCCCACGAAAGACGACAAGGATGACCCAGAACTCATGAAGTGAGTACCACACGGGAACGTGCTCAGGATAAAAAAAATAAGGCTTGTCAAGCTGTGAAGAATAAAAGATACAAACACAAAGAAATTACAAATACAATCAAAAGTTTATTTTTATCTGTCAGCCAGGAAAGAGATTTCAAGAGCCCCATATATGATAATGTAAACTATATTTGTGAAGGCTCCAGAAGTCCAGAATCTTTTTCTGTTACTTTATATTTTTGATTGGCTCAGCAAGTTGGACTGGCCAGTCTGCAATTAAAAACCAGACTCGGGTAGTAAAAGAGGGGTGGGGCTGTGATACCACCATAGAAGGTACTGCCAGTTAAAATCTAAAATCTCCAGACATATCTTTTTTTTATGTTTTGGATAGACTTGGAAATAGTAAATCAATGGTCATGTTTTTATATATCCATCTGCAACCCTTGATATTTCATCTTACTTCCTGTCCCTGTGACAGCAGGACCAGGAATGAGGGGAATGGTTGCCAGTAGGGCAAGAAGACCCAGAGGTTCTTACCTTTCCCCAGTGGAGAGATTGCAAACGCCTCCCATCAACCTATCCAGGAAGTTTGGGCTTTAGGTGTGATGGAAGACTGCCAACTACCATTATTTCCTATAGTAGTAGAACGCTAATATTACACAGTGTACTACAGATTACATAGATGTCCTGAAGGTACTTACAGCCTAATGACCCAACCTCACAGTCACACAAGTAGGGCTGGGCCAAGGGGTAGGCAGAAAAGGCAGCCATCTTGGGCGCTTCAGCAAGAGGGGCGCACAAAACGGGCAGGACCTGCCGTTCACAGCTCATATGGCTAGTAATAAAAACACAGATACTGTAGGGCCTTGCCAAAGATGACACAGACACTGAAATAGAGTTGGAAAGGGCAAAGCCACAGCTTGATTATAAATTTGCCAACAAACAAATCTATAAAAACGAACACGTAAACGTACCCATAACTGGTGCCAGTCATAGTTGTCCTGTGAGCGCCTGCCCTAGCATTAAACCATATCAAAGATGAACTTTAAGGGCATAAACCATTAGAGATTACCTTACTCGCTGGCAAGGTCAAAAACAACTAATAAAGCTGTGACAGATCTCACCTGATTTCACCTGATGCTAACCATCTTCTGGTGGGAAAGGCAGCCTCAGCAAAGCTGTGCAAAAGAAGACCATGCTCCACCTCGGTACTCCCTGTGGTGACAACTAGAGTCATTACTTCCCGGCCATACTTCCCTGCTCCATGTTGTTTAGGCGGCATGTCACTATCCGCTGCCCGGCTTCCTGATTACCCGGGAAACTGGCTCATGCCAGTGGAAGCACCGGTATGGGTACTCAGTATCTGCGATTACCGAAAGCAAAATATCGGCACTGGTACTCGATACCGAATAACCGGTATCAGTGCATCCCTAGTGACAACCAATCGGAAGCAGCTACATCATAGCCCCCCATTCCTAATTGTCCTAATAGCCTGCCCATGCTTCCATCAGTCAAGGCTTCCTCGCCCCAGGAGAGGGGGCTCAGGGCCTTCACTATGGCCTTTTTGCCTCGGGTGCCTTTTTGTCCGTACACTGTACACGAGTCAAGCAATTGGCAACCCGGCAACACAAGGAGAACATGCAAACTATAGTTTGACCGATAATGTTCCTGTATGTAGTGCCTGCCTGATGAGTACACTAACCCATACCAAAACAATGTAACGCATGTGATATTACTTTTATACAATGATATATACTATTACACTATCAGAGTTGAACATACGACACACTGCAGGAAGGATTATGTGTCAGTCACTCCGCTTCTCCTCTCACATTTCAGCAGTGAGATCAGGCACCCCAATGTCAGCCCGATTATATATTTCAACTGGTGTGCTGGGTTTCCTGAAAATGTAGCGCAGGGAATACGAATCAAAGTAACTTCCTATACGCTACTTTGTGTCTTAATGGGTACACCTACCCATTAAGACACAAAGTAGCGTATAGGAAGTTATACCTTGAAAGGCATTTGCATCTTTCAATAACGGCGAACGCCGGAGCAATATCAGCCGGGGATGTAAAATTAAACACATTTAGGCGGCGGACTCCCGTCGGCAGCAAGTGACAGTCGCCATGGTGAGCGCATCACGTAGAAGCGACACATTTATGAACCCCCACAGCTGCCAAGTGCCTCTGGCCCTCGGGTGCAGGCGAGCAGGCCTTCTATCAATAGTCACCCCCAGCGGTTGGGCAAAGCTTCCTGGAATGAAAGCTATTCAGCGGCAACGGCGGGGTACCGCGTGCCACTCAGGAACAAGACTGAGCTATGCAGAGCCACCCACTGGGCAACGAGCAATTCCGAACCCATCGCCACGTTAATTATCCTTCAAAAGAAACCATCGCAGATGTTATCACAAATAACTCTTGCTGCAATTACCCACACATGACAAGCAGGCACATTTTTCACTGGAATCTTTCATGCTCCGAAAGAAAAATATGGGCAGGAGGAAAACATACATAATATACATATAAAGCTGAACTACAGAAAACCAGGCATACAGACACTTGACATACATACATACGGTACATGAACTGTTTACCTACTAAAGGGTTTGTAATTCTGTTCGGACAGTTTTCTGAGCCAGGTGCTCTTGCCAAGTCATTGACTATACTTTTCCCCACTGCAGTTAAGAAATACAGCTTGGTCTCCGCCCCGCCCCCTGCCCCTCCCTTCCCTAATCAGCTGATTGGACAAGGAAGGGACAGCAGCATACTTTGTGCTCTTGTTCTTGTCTGCAAGGCTCCAATGTTAAGCTGAACATACACATATAGATGATCTGCAGATTTTCTACGGTCAGATGGGAAAAAGTGCAACAGATACCTCTCAAAACACCTGAACGATGCCTGCATCCAATCCGATTCTTCAGGTATTTTGAGAGCCAGCTGGGCCGACTTGCAAGATACTGAAGCTTGGCCCAGTGGGAGATTCCTCCATCCACACAGTTTTCCCATCTGACCATAGAAATCTGCAGAAAATCTATAGGCGTATGGCCAGCTTAACATTGCATGCCCAAATTAAAAAGTGATTTCTTTTTTATATGTGCTTGAACTTTCTAACTGAACTAAGTATAATCATACAAAGTCCTTCTTAGTGTTTAGTGTACATCATCCCCTGCACACCAGCTGGAATTTGATCAAGCAGTGAGAATCCCTGCAACGGTTGCTGAAATAAGAGGCATGGACTCCCATATTTTGCCTAGCTATTGCAGACAATAGCCAGAGTTCAGGAAGTAAGGATCAGACTAATGCATGATTCAAGAACTAGAAGTAAGAGCGGTGTAATCAGCACACAGAGTTCAGGCACGTGCTAGGAAGTGGGGTAGAGGCTCTCAAGTGCAGGGGTACCAAAGTGCAGCCCTCCAGCTGTGGTGAATCTGCAAACCCCATCATGTTTCTGCTTCAGGAATTCATGCCTGTGGCTGTCAGGATTTCGCAATGCCTACTGGGACTTGTGGTTCTGCAACAGTTGGCCAAAGTTTGGCAAGCCCTGCTCTAGAGAAATAATAGCATATGAAATGTAGATCTGACTGTCTCATGTTTCAGCTGGTAAGGGGTTCAAATATGTGTCAGTGGTGGTGATTTAATGCAGGCAAGACAGTTTCCTAATATTAAAACTGGGGAGACACTGACAGTGCAAGGACGGCCTGCACAGAAGGAGATATTACAGTCTGGTAGCCACTATGATAACTGAATACAGGGCCGGATTTACCACAAGGCCAACCAAATCCCGGCCTTGGGGGAGTAGAGGGGCAGCAGGGGTGTGGAATTCCTACCTCCCGTTGCCCGGGACATGCAGTTCCGGGCAACGGGCGGATAGTTGTTTTCTACATTTTCGCCGAGATCCCTTGTATTCAGCCTGCAGGTCTGCCATTCTCCATGGGGGGGTTGGCAGGTAGGGGGGCACATTGAGAAGCCTGGCCTCAGGGCAGCAGAGAGAGTAAATCCGGTCCTGATTGAGTAGACTCTTTTTTTGGGGAAATTAGAATGTCTGTTTGAGCGTATCAGAGGAAATCCTCCACGGGTGGCATGGGCACAGCAGACAGATGTTCATCGCTGTGAGTGATTCCCTCAAACATGCCATAAAGTTTCTAAGAGCCGTGTAAATCTGCTAGATTAACCGCTATAACGGTGCGGCGCTCTCCCTCTCTGGAGGACCTCCTCATTTGCCTGCAGATGTATCAGCGCACAGCTTTCTTGCCATGTTTTGCTGGGTTCCTGCTGATGACAATATTAGGAGGAAATTGTGCGGCACGGAGAGGCAATTTGAGAAGGGCTCCGCTAGCCCCGACCTCACGCAGCGTAGCCCAGTTTCTTTAGGAAAAATCAAAGCAACGCTTAGTTGACGTGGTGTAACACTGCATCTTATCAATCAAACCCAGTGCATAACCAAGTGGAATGGATCACTAAGTAAGTCTGGACCAGAACAAAAAAAAAAACAGCTACTATGATGCAATGCGTTTTTGTTCTTTCCTGTGCCTTCCATCGGAGACGCCAGTTAGCAATGGTGTCACATACTGGGGTCTAGTCATATTAGTTTATTGAAGCTAGACTAGAGCTGTGCTTAAACCTTCAGTAGCCTAGAGGCAAGTATCCTTTGAGACCAATAGGTAACTAAAAGTCCAAGCATGTCTGCATGCTAATTGCACCAAAACGTTCCTTCAAATTCAAATTGAAGTGCATGTAAAGCCAAAACTTGTTTTTTTTTTTTCGTTTTGGATTGAGGGGTAATGGTTAGATTTGGTTTTTATTACGCTCAATGTCACTAATAGGCATAGTCACTTTCTCTGTTTGAGGTAAAATGCTAAATGTTGAGTTATCATCCGAACAGGGATAGAACGGAGGCATTTCAACGGGGACACTTGTTCCTGTAACAGCTAAAAGGGCATTTTCCTCATTTGTGAAAGGTCTCCTCTCACTTCCTGTTGTGTCTACAGGACAGGAAGTAAAGGGAAGCCTTCCCAATGAGATGCAAACAGTAATATTTGACCATTCCCTACCCTATGCAAAGTAAAAACATAACACCTGGGGCTTTACATATATTTCAATTGTGAATTCATACAATGTATGATAAATATAAAAAACACCTTTCTCTCCATACAGGTGTCCAGTGCCGGGTTGTGATGGACTGGGGCACATCAGCGGAAAATACGCCTCTCACCGCAGTGCATCCGGCTGCCCGTTAGCTGCTCGCAGGCAGAAGGAAGGAACTCTCAATGGATCTGCCTTTTCCTGGAAGTCTCTGAAAAACGAGGGCCCCTCCTGCCCAACGCCTGGCTGCGACGGATCAGGCCATGCCAATGGAAGCTTCCTAACCCACCGCAGGTAAAGAAATGGCGGAAAGACTTGCACAATTATAAGCTGGGCTGTTCTCCTTCCCAACAGAGGTGAACAAAGAACTCTCATCGATCTTCTTCATCACGACACACAGACAAACCACCACTTTTTTTTTCTCAATATCATACAATGAAGGGAACGCTAAGCTTTCTGTAAAGCATAGAGAGCAGTTCTTTAGAAGTAAACCCACCAAAATACAATGCCTTCATTTTAGGGGAAGTTTGGAGGGCCAGGTCCCTCGCTGGTTTCTTATATATAACAGCAGGTCAAATGGAAGCATGTCTTCACTTTCCTGGCTCTGCTGCTCTTCGTCTTGGGGTGTTCCCACTCTTTCTGTCACTCTTTCCGGTCCAGATCAGAATCTGACAGACTATTAAGAAATGATTCATTCTATTTGGCTGAGATAATCGTGGTGAGCTTTGTGTAATTCTTCCAGATCTGTGCAATAATCCAATGTAAAGCTTTGCCTTCATGCAGGAGCTTCCTGTAATAAAGACCAGTCACTGCTGCTTTCTCTCCTTGTACAGGGTGACTTGTCTGGTCTCTGCCCCCTCCTGTAATAAAGACCGCTCACTGCTGCTCTCTCTCCTTGTGCAGTGTGACTGGTCTTGTCTCCGCCCCTTCCTGTAATAAAGGCCAGTCACTGCTACTCTCTCGCCTTGTGCAGGGTGGCTGGTCTTGTCTCCACCCCTTCCTGTAATGAAGACCTGTCACTGCTGCTTTCTCTCCTTGTGCAGTGTGACTGGTCTTGTCTCCGCCCCTTCCTGTAATAAAGGCCGGTCACTGCTACTCTCTCTCCTTGTACAGGGTGGCTGGTCTTGTCTCCGCCCCTTCCTGTAATGAAGACCGGTCACTGCTGCTTTCTCTCCTTGTGCAGGGTGACTGGTCTTGTCTCCGCCCCTTCCTGTAATAAAGGCCGGTCACTGCTACTCTCTCTCCTTGTGCAGGGTGGCTGGTCTTGTCTCCTCCCCCTCCTGTAATAAAGACAAGTCACTGCTGCTCTCTCTCTTCTTGTGGAGGGTGACTGGTCTTGTCTCCATCCCCTCCTGTACTTTTCTGCAGGAAGCCTGTAGTTGGTGGTGGTTGATGAACCCCTCCCACAGTTTTGCTGTCTGCACATCACGTCATTTCCACCACTGATCCTGGGACTACATGTCCTATGATTCCTAGCCAGTGTTTATGGCCCATGGGTGGAGTAGTAGGCAGAGGCTTGGGATGATTTTTGAGCTGCTTCTCACATGGCAGGCAAAGAGGAGGAACTCGGCTGTGCCACCAAAAGGTAAGGCGGAGCAGGAACAGGCCAGGCGGTCTGAAAATAGCAGCATTAGAATAATTCTGCCTTCACTCTCTTCATAATGGCATATATACACCAGCTTCATAGCACTGAGAACTACAAGGGGCAGTGAGGGAACCGATCCCACTGAAGATAATGAGTCTAGAAATAAGGATAACAGTGAATTTCAGAGAGTGTATCATTGTATGTGTCAGGGATATGTGCTGGTGGAAAGCACAGCTGAGAAAGATACGTCATCAACAATACCCAGTTCGATTTTGTTGCTTTGCCTACAGTAAATGACACTGAGATTCTCCAACTTTTTTATCCACAGTTTGTCAGGCTGTCCACGGGCTTCTTTTGCTTCCAAAAAGGGAAAACTCTCAGGTGACGAGCTTCTCGGGACAAAATTCAAAACCAGTGATGGTAAGTGCCCCGGATTTCACAATTTGCAGAAATCGGAAGGTTGAACTTTATCGAACATAGGGTAACTTGAAAAATCTTTGGCTGCTTCTCAGTGTTCTCTTTCCTCCAGGAAAAAGGACACGGTCACTCTACTACATCCATATGTCAACCAAGGGGACCTTTTAGAATGGTGTTAACTGTCAAGCCCAAGGCTTGTGTACAGTACGGCCGCTGGCTCCACAATAGAGTTCTTTGCTTTCAGTCCAGGAGCTTTGGAAGTGGCCTCATCCAGCACTGGATGGGAGCTTTCACTGTGCCATGCAACAATCTTATAGACAGGTCCACTTTAAAGTTTCAGCAGAAATGGGCAGATGTGTGGCTGCCTGTTGTAAGTGCACCCTTACCAAATGTACCAAAAGGACTGCTATATCTATATTGTAAGTGATATGCATGACATGAAAGTACTGTTCACAAAATGCCCTGTAAACATCCAACAGTCACTAAGAAATAATAGAAATCGGTTTTAATAAAAGAAAATATGCAATGAAATGTTTTGAAACTTGTAACTGTACCCTTCTGATGTGCACTTTACACAGATATAGATAAAGAAGAAGGAAAATGGGGGATTAGTTCAAATTAAAATAGCCCAATAAGGCTTTACTGCGTTAGCATTAACATATAAATACCAAGATGATGATGGCAGCTTATAGTAAAGATTAATTAACCGATGGAGAGAGAAAATGGAGCATTCTATCAAAAATGGCTATCAATATTTGGTTTGCTCTTCTGTGCCTTCCTGACAGCTGGCTTCTTTTTGCAGTGCTAGAGAATGATGAAGAGATTAAACAACTGAACAAGGAGATTAACGAGCTCACCGAATCCAACACTGAGATGGAAGCAGACATGGTGAACCTGCAGTCCCAGGTCAGTGACCTTTGTCAAAGCAACTCTGAGCATCCTGCCTACAGCGTGCAGGATAGTTACAGCTACCAATCTTATGGTGTTACCGTGTCTCTAGTGAATGGATAGGCTGCATACTCAGTGATATCACCGGTCTCTAGTGAATGGATAGGCTGCATACTCAGTGATATCACCGGTCTCTAGTGAATGGATAGGCTGCATTCTCAGTGATGTCACCGGTCTCTAGTGAATGGATAGACTACATTTTCAGCCGTGTCCCTGTTTCTAGTGGACTGAATAAATGTAATTCTGGAAAACATTAATGGTGTTTTTTTTTCCCAATGACTGCAGATATCATCCATGGAGAAGAATCTGAAAAACATCGAAGAGGAAAACAAGGTCATCGAGGAGCAAAACGAAGCCCTATTTGTAGAACTTTCTGGACTAAGTCATGCCCTCATACAAAGTCTCACCAACATCCGCCTTCCACACTTGGTGAGTTGTCGTTTCACAGATAAAAGCAAAAGTCTGATTTTTATGACTAGACAGAACTCCGGTCACCTCCAGAAATCCAAACCCTGTCATCATTTACCTCCAAAAATGTGTTTCTAGATCTTTGTGAGTCATGTTCATAGAATAAGTACTTATCATCGTAACCCAAATGCTGTTGCTTCCTACTCTTCCCTTTTGTGCCGAACATTGTTTGGCAGCTACAATAACTCAGACTGCCTAGAATAATACCATTTATGAAGACTGAACACCAGGGCACTAAACATATATACAATTTATGAAGATTTAACACCAGGGAACTAAACATATATACATATTATGAAGACTAAACACCAGGGAACTAAACATATATACATTTTATGAAGACTAAACACCAGGGAACTAAACATATATACAATTTATGAAGACTGAACACCAGGGAACTAAACATATATACAATTTATGAAGATTGAACACCAGGGCACTAAACATATACTGTATACAATTTATGAAGACTGAACACCAGGGCACTAAACATATACTGTATACAATTTATGAAGATTGAACACCAGGGCACTAAACATATACTGTATACAATTTATGAAGATTGAACACCAGGGCACTAAACATATACTGTATACAATTTATGAAGATTGAACACCAGGGCACTAAACATATACTGTATACAATTTATGAAGACTGAACACCAGGGCACTAAACATATACTGTATACAATTTATGAAGACTGAACACCGGGGAAGTAAACATATACTGTATACAATTTATGAAGACTGAACACCGGGGAAGTAAACATATACTGTATACAATTTATGAAGACTGAACACCGGGGAAGTAAACATATACTGTATACAATTTATGAAGACTGAACACCGGGGAAGTAAACATATACTGTATACAATTTATGAAGACTGAACACCGGGGAAGTAAACATATACTGTATACAATTTATGAAGACTGAACACCGGGGAAGTAAACATATACTGTATACAATTTATGAAGACTGAACACCAGGGCACTAAACATATACTGTATACAATTTATGAAGACTGAACACCGGGGCACTAAACATATACTGTATACAATTTATGAAGACTGAACACCAGGGAACTAAATACAATTTGTGTATCACGTTTTTGTAAATGAATGTTTTCGCTTTGTTATTAACAGGAGCCCATCAGTGAACAGAATTTCAATACCTATGTCAACACCCTAACCGACATGTACAGTAACAAAGAGTGTTACCAAAACCCCGAGAACAAAGCTTTGCTTGAAAGTATCAAACAAGCGGTTAAAGGTATTCAGGTCTAAAAATAAATAAACAAAAAAAAAAGGGAATCGATAGACTTTCCCATTTAGTATTCAGGTTCATGAACCTTCACGGTTTGTGCTTTGAATCAAAACTCAAAGGACCAAAATAATTTAAAAAGAAAATGAAGAAGCCCAAAAAGTTGGACAAAAACTGCATTGTTTTATTCCTGTCAGTTGTATGTGGCTACCGGACAGAATGTGGGGAACGTTTGCAAAAAAAAAGGAGGTTCCCGCAAAGCGAATAACGGTCACAGGCCAGCCCCCACCCATCTACGGCGCGGATTACATCTTCAATAACCCGGAAAAATTACTCGACCGCCGCAAATCCCTGAGATTTGTACATGGACCATACTCAACCCGGAAGCCAAAATGGGAGCTTTACCTCCACGGATTCACTGTTTTGGGCCATGTCAGTCATTGCGTTCTGTTGCGACCAGGTCTGGCGGGGGAGGGGGGGGGAGATAAAGACAAAGTATTATACACAAGAAGAGTCCTCGCTATTTTTTTTACTTTTTTTTTTTCCTGCAAGAAACATTTGAAGAGCAGTTCTATAATTCCTACAGAAGCGCAAAAAGGATTATCGGTTCTCAGGGAAAGCTTTTGGAGTTACCAACTGCGCAGTTGTATTTTTTCTTTCTTTCGTGCGTCTTAACCCTATCATGAGCAGTTGGAGATCAGTAACTTGCCGCTTCGAATAATGCGTTTGCTGCCGTGAAACGTCCTTTCAACGTGAATTTGCCGATGTCGAGTGGATGTGGGAGGGCCAGGTCTCTGTGTCACGTTACCATGGTTTATGATTTTTTTTTTGGGAAAAAAATGTTTGTATTGTTCTTTGTCCCTTTGTGTGCTGCAAGTGCAGGAAAGTGTGAAGCGGCAATCTTTATTTTTGCACCTTGCAGGGAGGGTGGAACGCCTTTTGGATTGGCCAACTGGCCCGAAGGAAAAAAAAACGCATGAAAGAAAAACGGGAAGTGCCACCCGGCCTATGAGGGCATCAATATCCGTTGTTGCGTTTAATGGAGTCTGTTGTGCCTAAATGTAAAAAAAAAAAAAAAAATTGTTGGGCATTTTTATGGTTAACCTTTTTATTTTTAATTATTCAGGAAAACAGCTGAAATACAGTTGTACATTAATTGCAATACATTTTCCAATCCTGTAGTAGGCCTTTTAACACAGTGAGGTGAACTTTAAGGTGGATGACTAGGTGACCTATGTCTATAACACAAGCGAAAGGTGCATAGGTCAAGGGTTCCTTCGCTGTGAAAATGTAGAAAATAGGTGACCTGTCTCTATCCTCCGGTAAACAAACCGACAACTAAGTGACCTGTATCTGTTCGTCTGTGAAACACATGTAGACACCCTCTATCTGTTCCCAGTAACAGCTAAGCTTGTAACTCATCCCTGGGTTCTTAGTCATGAAATCCCAGTATAAAATGCATACAACTACTTAAAGGAGAACTATGGGGTCAATGTTTTTCCTCATAGTTCTTCTAAGGGTCACAGGAGGACATAAACTAGCGTCCTCACGTGACCCAAAGCTCACTATACCGAGAGCTACAGCTCTCTGCAGGGAGATGATCGAGAAGTGAGCGAGCGACAGTATGTGTTCACTCACTTCCCGATCTAGTGAGCCGACCTGTGACAGTTTGATTGTCACACGTCAGCTCCAACTATGAGGATGAGTGGAAATCACTCACCTCATAGTTCTCCTTTAACATACGTCTGGATTTTTGCTGATCAGATGCCATAACCAGGTCAACCCTATGCCTGGACCCCAATAAAAGAGAGATCATTAAAAAAAAACAACACCTATGCCTGAACCTAGCTAAGTGACCTATAGGTTACTCATGTCTACATCTTAACAATGGACTGAAAATAATAAAAAAATAATAATAGTACTAGGCAAACCTATGGCTAGACCTTGGTCATGAGCTCCAGTGACAACACTAGGCAAACCTTCCTAAGGTCCTACGTCCTGGAACCATTTCCTTGTAAATAATACCACTCAAAGTTACACAGCTCGTATTTTATAATTATTTTGTAACGGAGATAATAGGTTATTGTATTTTAGGCATAGAGATTAAAAAAAAAAAAAGATAGTTTTAAGTGTCTTCTTTAACTTTCAAAATTTTAATTTTGCTAAGTCCGGCCTTATAGTTTTTTATTGTTTATTTATTTTTCCACCCACGTAATCTTATTTTTTTTTGGGGGGGGGGGGCTTGAATACTGTTGGGAAGT
>NW_017306285.1:3210487-3211328 GCF_000935625.1 Nanorana parkeri | reverse complement strand
ATTTTTTTTTTTTTTGGGGGGGGGGGACTTGAATACTGTTAGGAAGATTTTACCCGCATGACACAAAGCACTGAACGGGGGGTTCAAAATATTATTTAACTTCTCACCGTGCACTTTAAGACCTACATGAACTCGAACGGACCGCCTGTCGAGAAGTTGTGCACCGAGCTCTTTTTCCGTGGATGCGTATTTTTAATCGACGGGCACAAAAAAAAAAGAAAAGAAAAAAAGTTTCGGAATTTTTTTGTCTCCTTACAGTGCAGAACAGAGATGTTTTGGAGGGAAAAAAGAAGAAAATATTGAACCTGTATAAGTCGGCGCCTTGAAGATCCGTTTTTTTAAAGCTTGCATGTACTTTGCAAATGGAGAAAGAAAAAAGCCCCAGTCTTTGTAAATAGAATCCACGAGGTTTGTGAATACGAAGCAGTTAGCATAATAACTCGTAGAACAGCTGCACTTCCACGGACAAAAAACAAAACCATAGCGATAGTTTTAAATTAATTGTGTAAATTATTTAATTTTTAACAAGTTCTTTTGTAATTTATTCTTTTTTTTTTTAATCCAACACATGAACATTTCATATTTATTTAAAGTTTATTTTTAAATTATTCATTTTTTTTTTGCCTATTTTAACTGGACGCCACACTTCAATAAATAAAGGGAAAGAGCAAAAAGAAAGAAAAAAAAATATGGGAAAACAGTCATTAAAAATAAAAAAAAATAAAAACTTTTGACAGATTATATTCCATGGGATAAATAAAAGACACTATCTACAGCTAATAGTTTTGAAGAAACCTAGTTATTTTTTATATATTTTGTTATTTATTCTTTTAAACAATGG
>NW_017306285.1:3201388-3210339 GCF_000935625.1 Nanorana parkeri | reverse complement strand
GAAAAAAGGGCCACGATATTCCAGGCACTGACAACAGTATATGAAAATGCTGTATTTATTTATTAATTATTTAAGTAAAAAAAAGAAAATGAACTTGTGAACGTGTATATTTATTTTGTCATGTTTGTGAGTCTGTTCCGTTTTTGTTTATGTGGAAAAAAAAATCCTGTTAATATTTAAAGTAAAATAACAAAAAACAAAAAAATAATATTAATAATAAAAGGTTGCAATGAAGGTCAAGGCTGACTTGCTGTTGTTCTGTGATAATCTTTCAGATACTGTGATTCCTGTCTCAGGGAACTTTCAAAAATCAACCTGACTTCACTTCAGAAATAAAGGTCATGTTCTACTTGCGGAAAGATGTCTTTTATTTATTGCGTCGCCTATTTTTTATATAATATAATATAAAGCAAAGAATGCACAGTATATGGGGTACCTGCCCTGTAATGAAAGGAAATTCACATAAACCATTGTTCTGGGAACCCAAGTGTCAGTGTGTCATTGTTCTGGGATCCCAAGTGTCAGTGTGTCATTGTTCTGGGACCCCAAGTGTCAGTGTGTCATTGTTCTGGGACCCCCAAGTGTCATTGTTCTGGGACCCCAAGTGTCAGTGTGTCATTGTTCTGGGACCCCCAAGTGTCATTGTTCTGGGACCCCAAGTGTCAGTGTGTCATTGTTCTGGGACCCCGAGTGTCAGTGTGTCATTGTTCTGGGATCCTAAGTGTCAGTATGTCATTGTTCTGGGACCCCCAAGTGTCAGTGTGTCATTGTTCTGGACCCCCAAGTATCAGTGTGCCATTGTCCTGGGACCCCAACTGTCAGTGTGTCATTGTTCTGGCATTCCGTGTACCACTATATCATTGTTTTTGGGCCCTGGAAGTCTCAGTGCTTCTAAGTCCTTATAAAAAAAAGCAGCTCAAACAAATTGAATGAAACTTCCTACAACCCGGATCCCTGGAAAGCAGAATGTAACATCTCAGTGCCATCTCCAGCCCACTCCCAATTCTGTACAACACTGATCCGTCTCTCCCTGTTTATCTATATAAATAGTCCCGGTACGATGGAGCAATGGGAGAATGAATGATTGCTCCGCGAAAGATGCTCTTTCTGCCGCCAATGCTCAGTAACTATGGAAACTGGCCTAGCAGATTTAGGCAGGATGGTTGGCAGGATATATGTCATTGATAATAGCTGGGCTTCACCAACCATTTGCTATTGCTGGCAGCCCAGAAGCCTTATTAACCAGTTATGATGCGCTGCTGACTGGAAACATCTGAAAGTCTGTATTTGCATAAGCACCATGTGACATCGTTCCCTCTTAGGGATTGGTCGCTCGTGGTCCACTTTGCAGGAGGTACAATGAGCCATGATTTCTTCATCCCTGGGTGGTTGGGGGCTTTTGTTTTTTGGGAGGTCCAGTGCACCCTGGGAGGGGCAAGTGACTAGTTTAAAGGTATCACCTGCAGCTTGACATAAGCAAATGGACGGGATGCAGTGACATCATTGACCTTATATGGCTACATGCCTATACTTCTTAAATGACGTTAACCTAATGTAGCCATATTGGGTAAATTACATCAGCATGCAACTGTGGGGCAGGTACCGCAGCTGATTGGGTGGAAGTGCTCATGGTACTTCCTTGTTCACAGGAGCTCATCCCTACTTGCATGGTGGAGGTTCTTACCGCCTGAATGAGTATTGGTGGATCAGTGGTGGCATTTTTTTATTGGGTGTTTCAGGAATTGATGTTGTAGGGTATTGGGGTAGGACTAAAAGTGTAGGTCCCCTGTCACTGCCTGCACTGCTGGGGCTGCAGCATTCAGATATAGTTACTGGGGATCTGAACCACCACAGCTCACCCCGTATCATTAGACCGCTCAATGGTGCCTCTCAGTCTGACTCTACCAATATAACACCAAAGGGCCATTTGGGGGACTGGGTTTGATGCATCCCTTGTGATCTTACCGAGCATATCTCATGATAGCAAAATTTGATTCCTCCTTTGTTGTAGTACATTGTGTTACATTTTCACTATGTTTTGTTTTATTGTAGGTGCCAGGCGCTTAGTGTTGGCAAAGAGCTGCGTTTGGTGGTCAACAAATAGTAAAGATAGTGCAGACGAAAGGTCTTTCAGATGAAGTAAGAACCCAAATGTAATATGTTGCAGCTTAGATGTGGTGGCTGCATTCGTTTTCTTTATCTTTATTGTTATGAAATGATCCTGCCAGTAACACACTTCCTGTCCCACGATGATGACACTTAAAGGAGAACTATGGGGTTAGGGCTTTTCCCCATAGTTCTCCTTAGGGTAACGGGAGGACACAAACTAGGGTCCTCCCGTCACCCAAAGCTCAGTATACCGCGAGCTACAGCTGGCGGTGTACTGAGACACCGCAGCCTGGACGGATCTAGACATTACTGTCGAGATCCGCCCAGCTGCGTGAGTGACAGCTGGCTCTGGCTATCTAGAGGCAGAGCCAGCTGTACCCGCCCCCTCCCCCGTCCGTTCCGCCAGTCAGCGCTGGAGGATCGGATCGGGGGGGGGGGGGGGAGTCCCTGCAGGGAGTCGTGACTGACAATCACGGCTCTCTGCAGGGACAGGATCGAGAAGTGAGTGAGCGACGGTATGTGTTCGCTCACTTCCCAATCTATTGAGCCGACGTGTGACAGTTTCATTGTCACAGGTCGGCTCCAACTATGAGGATGAGTGATTTTCACTCACCTCATAGTTCTCCTTTAAGCTAGCCATACATGCCTTTGAATTTCAGTCAATTTAGCAGGAATTGAAGCCGTGGGTGACCCAGTTGGCACCGCCCAGCCGGACAAAAGTGGACTAAAAAATGGACTGAGCCCAGTACAAAACTGTCAGCGACAGATGCAGTCACTGCTTGGGTATTCAGAAAGCTGCAGGGAGATTTCTCCACCCACACTGGCAAACATGGATGAGGGAATCCATTGATTTCCTCTCATTCAGCTACACGCGTATGGTTGCCTCACTCACTGTATTGTATCTCCATAACACAGTAGTGTTAAACTTTTTACAATAATGAATCCAAATCAAACAAATACACATCGTCCAGCAAAGTATTTTTTACATTGTTGCCCAAACACTTACAGGCATCATGATTCCGAACAGCTCCAACTCTCCTAGCTATTCTTTCCTGAACTTCCTGTCCGGTACAAGGGATAGAGCAGTCTCCAGCAGGCGTCCATCTACTAGCTTGGAGGAGAGAGAAGGGAACAAGGAGGGAGTAAGGAGGAGGGAGGAGGGAAGAAGAAGGGAGAAAAGGAGGAGAGGGGAGGAAAGAAGAAGGGAGAAAGGAGGAGAGGGGAGGGAAGAAGAAAGGAGTAAGAGGAGAAGGGGAGGGAGGGAGAAAGAAGGGAGTAACGAGGAGAGAGGAGGGAGGAAGAAGGGAGTAAGGAGGAGAAGGAAGGGAAGAAGAAGGGAGTAAGGAGGAGAGGGGAGGAAAGAAGAAGGGAGTAAGGAGGAGAAGGAAGGAAAGAAGAAGGGAGAAAGGAGGAGAGGGGAGGGAAGAAGAAGGGAGTAAGAGGAGAAGGGGAGGGAGGGAGGAAGAAGGGAGTAAGGAGGAGAAGGGAGGGTAGAAGAAGGGAATAAGGAGGAGAGGAGAGGGAAGAAGAAGGGAGTAAGAGGAGAATGGGAGGGAGGAAGAAGGGAGTAAGGAGGAGAAGGGAGGGAGGAAGAGGGGAAGGGGAGGGAGGGAGGAAGAAGGGAGTAAGGAGGAGAGAGGAGGGGGGAAGAAGGGAATAAGGAGGAGAAGGAAGGGAAGAAGAAGGGAGTAAGGAGGAGAGGGGAGGAAGGAAGAAGGGAGTAAGGAGGAGAGAGGAGGGAGGAAGAAGGGAATAAGGAGGAGAAGGAAGGGAAGAAGAAGGGAGTAAGGAGGAGAGGGGAGGAAGGAAGAAGGGAGTAAGGAGGAGAGAGGAGGGAGGAAGAAGGGAATAAGGAGGAGAAGGAAGGGAAGAAGAAGGGAGTAAGGAGGAGAGGGGAGGGAAGAAGAAGAAGGGATTAAGGAGGAGAGGGGAGGATCAACAGCTGTTTTTTTGCACTTATCAAGCAGATGTAGCAAAATGCTTCCAATTGTGTATTTAACAAACCAAAAAGGAGCAAATAAGAGAAGTTTACTGTTAGGGTTTTCATACACTTTAATCAGGGTGTGGGATTTGGGGTCTTGATGCTGGAACGGGGTGCGGGGGATTTACATCTATTTGAGGTTGTTGTTTTGCAGTCCCTGACACCAGCAGAGAGCAGTACAACAATGCTAAGTTGTCGCCGAGTGTTCTGACACGTTGCTCTAAGCTGTTGCAGTTATTATGGTAATCAGGTCCTCAGAAACGAATGTGGCAGATGGAAAGCAGCAGAACCTTCCTTTTGTCTCCTGACTTCACACACACCAAAAGTTTTGTCGGAGTGACTGGGAAAACTAGCTTATTATGTGAACAGAATGTGCAGAAAATATATATACACGGAGGCTTTCTTTTTTTTGTTTGTTTGTTATACAAAAGCCCAAGGTTAGCAGAACATATCAGGAACAAATACCAAGAATGTTGTCACTAACGTTTTAAAATATTTTTCAGTTAGCTGCTCAGCGAGATTTTTCAGCGGATTAAACACAGAAAATGTTTTCTCTGGGCATGAGGTGTTTACTAAACACGACTTATTAGTTATTTTTATACAGTTTAAATGTTGCATGTTATCCTTAAAATTAATGTAACCCTTTTTTACTGTTTGTGACATATCAGCGCTGCTCTTTCCTCCTGCGGCGGTTACCTCAGGCAGCTTCTCATTGGGTCACATGGCCCTTTCCATCTAGAGCAGTGGTTCTCAACCTGTGTAACCTCAGGACCCACATTTGTCCTCGGTCATTAAGCCGCGACCTAAGTCACACTGCAATGGAACGCACGGCAGTATGGGCTGCTGTGCTGTGACGGAGCTCCATCCATATGTGCATTGCTTGTATTGTTCCTATGCGCACCCTGTAGAGGTGCCGGGAGCCAGAATGTGATGTCACTCCGGGAGAGAGACACCTCTACAGGAAATGGGATGGAGCTATAAGCATTGGACGTATGGATGGATCTCCCTCGCAGCCATACCCCCAGCCCACCCCACCTCAAGTTGACACTCGGCACTGGGCAGCATATTTTGAATGGCTGCTTGGTGTAAAAATGGATGGTGCTGCGCTAGGGGTAGGATGAGGAGCCTCTAACCTAGAAAAGCCCCATGTGCTCCAAGATGGAGGCTCTGATAGTTTAGAGTTAGGACCGCACTATAAGAGGTGCCTTGGCGCGGCTGTGCGGCTTTCACATTTTCTGCAGAAGACGTGTATCCAAACCTCTGTTTTTAACCTTAGTGTGAGACAAGTTTTTTTACATGCTAGCTTGTGAGTGTGCCAGCTATCCCACTAAACATGGTGTCGCGACCCACTTTTGGGTCACGACCCACCGGTTGAGAACCAAGGATCTAGGAAGTTTCAGGTTGCAAATAGCTCTTAGCAACCTGTGATGCTCTGACTAGCGTCCCGCCCAGGTCCCGGCAACCAGTGATGTCCTAAAGCACGGCAGAAAACAGTAGGTCCCGCTGCACTCCTTACATCGCTTCCGGTCCAAGGGAAAATAGTGGTGCTCGCAGTGACAATCACGGATGACGCCAGGTACAACAGTCAATGAACGATAGAAATCACCAGCACTCTGTAAATTAAAATAAAAAAAAGTCAATTTATTTGAACTAAACGTCACACATATCGCATAATCCAACGTTTCGGGACCACGCAGGGTCCCTTCATCAGGGCAGAGCTGTGACTAAAGCACGGCAGGACACTGCACAGAGCCAGAGCCAGCCGGTAGCACCCCCATCCTTGGTAACGTGCCCTACTAGTACAACCACCCCCCTGTAACGTGCACCACTAGTACAACCACCCCCTGTAACATGCACCACCAGCACCCACAGCCATAAAGTGCACTAACAGTACCAGATAACCACCCAACCCTCCCTGGCCTCAGGTGGTGCAAAGTCTAGGGACACCCCTGACTCCAGCGATTGCTGCATGGGTTTTCCCAAGACGAGTTACCTAATGGTGACATGGGTGGACCGTGTCTGTACAATGCGTGTTGAAATGGCTACTTGTCTTGTGTGACAGGGTGACAACGCAAGAGCACAATTTGGAGACAGGAACAGAACGTTGTCACCCTAAATAAGGAAGTGCTGCACAAGGACTATCATTGCACGATCAAAAGCTCCCCTAACCCAGAAGGATGGGGTTTAACTCTTAAAAGAAACAGCAGTATAATAAATGGCAGGGAAATTGAAGCAGTTGGGCAGAGAGGCAATGACCTAAAAGATGTGTGTTTATAGGACAGTCAGACAAGTTTCAAGAGTGCCATGTCAGTGACTCAAAGTACTGAAGCCAGGGGATTAGCATGTCGTGTAACTAGCATTTTCCGAAGGAAAGGACAGCAACGGCCTCCACGTTTCTCTTTAAGGTGAACCTATTGTCTTTATAAAACACATTTACCGCTCGCATTCTCCAGTGATAAATCCGGGTCACATTGGCCATATTTATAACGTTCGGCCCGCAGGTCCCTGCGTCCTTTGTGCCCCAGTTTGTGCTTAAGCCGGCGATGGAATTAAACAAACCCCGGGCCAAGGCGTAAGACACAAAGGGACTGACTTAACCTCGCAGGAACAGTTGTTATGAAGTCGGTGCTAATGTATTCATCAAGCAGGAGAGGGCAGGAGAGGTGACATCTGGGAAGTGAGAAGGATTTTCATGGGAAACTGAACTGCCTCCGCCGCAGACAAACTCCTCCAGCTTGTCCTTTGATATGAGGTTGGGAGGGGAACAAATGGCGACAGGCCGGCTTCTGGCCTTTGGTGTGGACGGGGCAGCGCCCTGGGGTGAGAATCCACTCTCGCACAAATTGGGGTTGATCAGGGGGAGCGGGCGAGTAAAACGGGACTTTAACGAGACAGATCTTTTGTTGAGAAGACGCGGGGGTCCATCTATAAAAGAACCAAAGCTCCATCGTTTTCCTTAGTCGCGGTTTACAGTGTCGGTATCTCGTCGCTGGTGGCCAAGCGGGATTGATGGCTTTTAGCGTTCAGTTCTTTCTGGCGTAGAAGGGCTTAGTTTAGTGTTTTAGTTTAGGGCTTAGCTAGCGTTAAGATGCCCACACACATGACTGATGGATTCGTCAATTTTCGTCCCTCTGCTAAAACCCCAATAAACACACGGACTGCGCGACATGGATTTTAACGGCCACAGCAGCCATTTTATTAACCCAAACAACTTTAACAATAACCAAAAGCTATAAACCAAATAATACTCTAAACGATTGTTGACCTGAGAAGGGTTCTTTGGGTGCCCAACAGCCCAAAAAGGCCTCTCCTAACACTCCACCCATGTCCCCAGCCGCACCAAAACCGGCTCGAGGACAATTACTACTTCCAGGTTCCAAGGGGCCAGGCCCCCGCCCCCTACAAATCCAGACCCCAACAGGGGGAAGCACCCATAGTAGCTGATGGCCCCCCATTTTTGTAATCGACTCCGATTTTGTAGACCCCCCAAAGACCCCCTAACCCGCCAAGCTGCCGTGACAGAAAAGAACCCCACAACCCGCATAACTACAAAATTCAGGAAGGGAGGGAGGGACAACCTGCTTCCTTTGTCGATTTTTCAGAAAGGACGTCCCTCAGCCCTTGCAGTTCCTTCCCATGCGGCTCCTCCCGGACACCTGACTCAAACATCCAATCAGGTAAGAGCAGCTATTCCCATTTTATTTGAACTCCTTCTCCCGGGACTATTCCGCCCCCCAGTCATGTAGCCCCTCCGCTCAGTCTCTCCGGGTCTGTCTTTACGATCTGATTGTGCAATCTCCTTTATACTGTCCTTTGCAAAGGATCCAGCCCACCCCAGCAACAGATTCCTACCGTTCTTTTGCCCCACCTTGCCATTCCATTCAGACACCTGGAGCCTTGGGTAAGCTACCAGTCATCACTCATCCAAGGCTATGAACTCTCCATGTGACAGCTCTGGTTGGCCCGAGAGCAGTGACAAGGAGTGAGTCCAACACTCCTCCATACCTTGAAGTATCGGGCATTTTCTTTGGCTTCTGGTGTAAAACAAATTGTTACAAATGTTACATTGGTAGACCATATCTACGTGCAAACGTTTGGCACTTTAAAAATCATCGGCGTTCCCAGTGAAGACCCAGACTGCTCAAATGTTTACACCTGCCGAACCTCAACTAAAAGTTTTTGTAGATATAGAATCATATAAGGAATTGAAACAGTAAAGGCCTAAGGTGTATGTAAAAACTGACCAGCATGCTGGAAATGTCCAGCTGACCACCAGATCACTCCCTCTCTGACTCACAGACGCCATACATAACCGGGAGCCAAACACGCAAGGTAGCTGCGCGCAATGATGGATGGATATCGGAGGTCTACAAGATCTGACAGTCGCTGGGCAGCCTTTGTGAGGTCCGCAGGAAAGCCATTGTTTTGGGTTTATCATCGGCCACTGATAGGCTTACCTTCCCTAATGTGTGACTGACATGTGACTGACAGCATGAATGGAAGCTTAGGCTTTGCCACGGCGGCTGCGGATCTCTGCAGACGCACAATACAATAGTCATCTTTCCCATTATCTTGATATAATGACTTCAACCCTTTGTGTCACACCATCTCTGTTCTCTCCTCATGATAGATCCCCATGTCTGCTGAGATTTTTTTGTCTTTATTATGAGGGGGGGAAAAGAGTGAGAAGGAAAGATAAGGGGGAGGGGGAATAATAGAGAGAGAGCAAAAGGTAGAGGGAGGGGAGGAAAGAGAGAGAGGAATATAGAAGAGTGACTGCGGAAAAAAACAACAACTGGTCCAACAAGTCAGTCATTTTTTTTGTGGGGGGGGGGGGGGCATTGGGGGTTTTGTGGCCACT
>NW_017306285.1:3197981-3201236 GCF_000935625.1 Nanorana parkeri | reverse complement strand
TGTTTTTTTTGTGTGGGGGGGGGGGGAACTATGTGGATCTATGTGGCACCGAGGTGAAGTTCCTGCTGTATGCAGATGATTTCCTACATGACAACATAGTTGAATTATGAGCTTTGTGGTGGCATCTCTTTAAAAGGGGACATGTGGATTTTATGACCTCCTATTACTGTCACTAACAGAGAGAGAGAGGCCAACAAGACAGCCTGGAAGTGCGGGAGAAATACAGTGCGGCATGGGCACTGCCCATCAACCCGAAGAAAATAAAAGCCATGGCTTTCCAAATGAAGAACACGAGAATCAAGAGTTCTTCCTTTACATTAAACAACTGCATTCTGGATCAATCTAATAGTTACACTTACCTCGGCCCAGATATAAGCCAACCAGAATGTTTCAAACCAGCCATAGAGTGCCTGAAAGACAAAGGCATGAGGAACCTTCTATGCCATCAGGAGATAACTGTACCATCCAAAACCATCATATGAGTCTGGCTTAAAATCATTGACAGTGTCATCACTCCATACCCCCTTGATATATGGGGCCCAACACCTGCCCAAATCAACCCGAAATGAGACTCCAGCCCAAAACAAACAGAAAAAAACTTCATCTGGACTTTTTGAAGCACCTCGGTCAGGTCCATCGGAGTGCCCCCAACAATGCTTGACAGGCTGACCTGTACAGATTCCTTTTGCAGTACAGAAGACGCCACTATCATACTAGGACTATGGGACCACCAACAAAACAGCAGCTCCAACTGATTCCACCTTAAAGCCCTACTGACCAACAAGGACCACTCCAAACCATGCGGCCTGCAGCAGCTCATCACCACCTCGTCCATCCAAAACATATCGGCCTGACAAAATATCACATAAAGCAAATAATGAACGATTCCAAAAAATATGTCAGAGAAAGTAGAAATGAGATAATAAATTCCCAGGAATGACTTACCAGTCACTGCAAAGATACTACAGGCCTGGATATACTACAAGACCCCAGATAGGACAGACATGCCATATGTGCAGGGGCATATCTGCCGCGAGGCAAACAAGGCGTTTGCCTGGAGCGGCAGATTCCCTGAGAGCGGCAATTGCTGTGGTTCTCTTCCCTTGACAAATTTTATTTATCAAGGGAAGAGAACCGGAGGCTATGGTAGCGGCGGGGACGAGGCCGGCGGGTTGCGGCGGTGTCCAGGCAGTGGTTGCCGGCGCTTTGAATGCCGGGTGAGTGATCGCCGGAGGGGGTTGTCTATGGAGGCTTGTTATTAGTGAAATGGTGACCATTGCTCATGAGGAACGGGTTAAGATTCCCCAGAAGCTGGTGTCTGTCTACGCATCTCATTCCCAGCAGGTCATAACAGCAGAAGAAAGTTCTACTAAGGACGCTTGCCATGAAGGGGCTGAATCATTTCCAGACTGCAGAAGTCTTTAAAAGTTACCTTTTCAGTTGAATTTGGGGAAACTACAGGAAACATTTGCCGTGTTGACCTATTTCAATTGCTTGTGTTTGATTTGTTAATTGCAAACAGCTGAAAGTTTGTCGATTTTGCCAGTAAATCTGAGTTGTAATGTGGTAGGTGGGGTCATTTTGATTACACCTGTATATAGGAGACAGTCATTTTAGTGTCACCCCCTCTGAAAAGTTGGGCACTCGGTCATGGACCAAGAGCCCGACAGTAGCAGGAGAGAGGAGGAGACCCGGCGGCATACCTTATCCCACTGGGTGAACGTCCCCTCCTCTCTCTGCCGGCGTCCATCACCAAGATGGCTGATGGCAGGTATCACAAAGATGGTCTCGCATGCACGCGATGCCGTCACAGCGGGGTGTCACCCGGTATCCGCTCTGGGTGACACCCTGCCTCAGCACGCCTCTGAAAGACAGTGCTTATTGTTCCCGGGAAACGGTGACAGTAAGCAGCCTTAGACTGCACAGTCTACTGATATTCACATCGCCGGGATGCAAAAATGGTTGCTCTGGGCAACATCAGAATCCTCCTGTGATTGGTTGCTGTTGATTACAGAGAAATAACTTTGTATCTTCTTCTTCTTGTACAGCATCCACACCTCTGCCATCTGGAGGTCAGGACTGGTAGTTCATTTGAATACATTTTAGCCCTGAACCTTATAGCATAGAGGACGGTGTTTTAAAGCTGAGCACACACGCTACAATCTGATTGTAAGGAAGGGATTGTTTTCCAACAGATGTGAATTTTGAAAACTGCAATTTGCGCTGGCGGTCCCTTTAAATTAAATGTCCCAGCGACAGCTGGACACGTGATTACACGGACTGCTTTCATGGCTAAGGGGCGGGACTATCAATCAGGGGGCGGTGCCGCTCCGACACGGAGCACGTCACGCACACACTGGCCGCGCAGCAGGGGAGGGGGCGGAGCTTAGGTTAAAGAAGCCACCCCTGCTGCCTCATTAGATTCGGTGGTGACGTCACTGGTGGTCAGCTGGTGGAGTGTGAGCGGCGTTGTGCGGGGTGAGTTCAGGTAAAGGCAGAGCCGAGCACACTGCTTACTCCCGTGCAGAGCCCGAGAGAGCAGGGGGTGCGGGGTTTGCAGCGGGGATGCGGGCACAGGGTGGCAGCGAGCTGTCCTTCGGGCTCTAGGAATAGGGGCGGGGCTTGTCTGTGTTGTTGTCTCTGAAGTAGTGAGCGAGGATTGTGTGCAGGTAGGAGGAGCCAAATCTCCATTGCATGGGTGACAAGTGTGAGGGGCAAGCTTGGCACTGTTCTCGGGGTGTCGGTGTGTGGGAAGGGCCAGAGCTGCACTGTACTGGGGTGTCAGTGTGGGCGGTGCCAGAGCTGCACTGTACTGGGGTGTCAGTGTGGGCGGTGCCAGAGCTGCACTGTACTGGGGTGTCAGTGTGGGCGGTGCCAGAGCTGCACTGTATTGGGTTGTCAGTGTGTGGGGGAGGTGCCAGAGCTGCACTGTACTGGGGTATCAGTGTGGGCGGTGCCAGAGCTGCACTGTACTGGGGTATCAGTGTGGGAGGTGCCAGAGCTGCACTGTACTGGGGTATCAGTGTGGGAGGTGCCAGAGCTGCACTGTACTGGGGTATCAGTGTGGGAGGTGCCAGAGCTGCACTGTACTGGGGTATCAGTGTGGGAGGTGCCAGAGCTGCACTGTACTGGGGTATCAGTGTGGGAGGTGCCAGAGCTGCACTGTACTGGGGTATCAGTGTGGGAGGTGCCAGAGCTGCACTGTACTGGGGTATCAGTGTGGGAGGTGCCAGAGCTGCACTGTACTGGGGTATC
>NW_017306285.1:3191142-3197872 GCF_000935625.1 Nanorana parkeri | reverse complement strand
GCCAGAGCTGCACTGTACTGGGGTGTCAGTGTGGGCGGTGCCAGAGCTGCACTGTACTGGGGTGTCAGTGTGGGCGGTGCCAGAGCTGCACTGTACTGGGGTGTCAGTGTGGGCGGTGCCAGAGCTGCACTGTACTGGGGTGTCAGTGTGGGCGGTGCCAGAGCTGCACTGTACTGGGGTGTCAGTGTGGGCGGTGCCAGAGCTGCACTGTATTGGGTTGTCAGTGTGTGGGGGAGGTGCCAGAGCTGCACTGTACTGGGGTATCAGTGTGGGAGGTGCCAGAGCTGCACTGTACTGGGGTATCAGTGTGGGAGGTGCCAGAGCTGCACTGTACTGGGGTATCAGTGTGGGAGGTGCCAGAGCTGCACTGTACTGGGGTATCGGTGTGGGAGGTGCCAGAGCTGCACTGTACTGGGTTGTCAGTGTGTGGGGGAGGGGCCAGAGCTGCACTTTACTGGGGTATCAGTGTGGGAGGTGCAAGAGCTGCACTGTACTGGGGTATCAGTGTGGGAGGTGCCAGAGCTGCACTGTACTGGAGATCAGTGTGGGAGGTGCCAGAGCTGCACTGTACTGGGGTGAGTGTGTGGGGGAGGGGCCAGAGCTGCACTTTACTGGGGTGTGAGTGTGAGACATTAGGGTGACAAGAAGAGGAGCCGGAGCTCTGCAGCGTTGGGGTGATGGGAAGTACCAGCTGCCCTGGGTGGGTGAACCTAATGACAGCATTGGGGTATGTGTTACTGTGCGGACCTGCACTGGTCTGTCGGGAGAACTAAGACTGCATAATGTTGGGGTTCCAGGGATCTGATGAGACTACACTGAGCACAGCTCCAAGTGGGGGTTTGGATTTTAGTCTTGTGTCCTTGTTGGGGGTATTTCCTTCTATCCTGGTGACCGGTTCCACAAGGAAAGAGAATGATGGGGAAACTCCCAACAATGACCACACACAAGCTCCCGTGGTCACACGTCCCTCTGTATGCACTCATGTCTGCGGAGATACCACAGCCTCTTATTGGGCAATATGAACCTAGAAAATCATGGCTGCATCGTTCAGTAATGTTCTTCATGGTCCTGCCCCCCCACACCGATCTGCCCCGTGTCCTGTGAATGTATAAAAACCAAAATGCCTCCCACAGGAAATCTTTCTGTTGTAGGTAATCAGTCTGCAGCCTTCGTTCGGTGCTCCGCACACAGTCTGCCCATACACCAGAGGGCTGCTTGTGGTGTGCTCTCTGAGCCCTGACATGTGATTGTCATGTAAGCACCTTCTGCTTTGCTTTTGTTGTTTATTCTGCAGTAACAATAAATACAGACGTGTGTGTGTGTCAGAGATACTGGTCACCAGTGGTAGGACAGCTGTGCAGAAGATTCCACACATGTTGATGGCTCATAGGTTGAGCATCTTTCCCTCTTCTGCCCATTTTCTCCTGGTCCAGCTTGATGGGGTTCAGGTTTGGAGACTGTGATGGCCGTTTCATGATCTGATGCCTTCGCCTGGAGATTTTTGGGGACATTATCTTGCTTTGTGGGGAAACCTCTGACCAACCGGGTGTAGAACAGGGGGGAAGCTTGTGGTAGGCCATTTGCTTCGGAGTGCCCGTCACTCTGTGCAAGTCGCTAGCTCTGGATCCAGACAAAGAGCCCAAGATCATCACACTTCCATGTTTCACAGTTGGTGTCATGCTTTTCACCCACATGAACACTTCCAGATTGGTATCATGAACACCTTAGCCCAGGAGTAGGCAACCTTGGCATTCCAGCTGTTGTGGGCCTGCAAGTCCCATGGGGCATTGCAATACTCAGCCATAGGCATGGGTTCCAGGGGCAGAGGTATGATGATCTTTACAACTGGAGCCCTGAGGTTGCCTACCCTTCCTTTAGCCATTTACAAGGGATGATTGGCTCTGGTTGGACCATGGTGGTGATCCTTTTCTAGCCTTGGCTCTGCACCCTTACAGCCATTATAGAGCCAAGTCTCATTCCCCTTGTCTAGATTTCAATGATGCCATATGTCGGTTTTACAGTTTGAGTCTTCACAAGTTTATCAGGAGACACCGAGGAAACTAAACTTCTCTTTTCTCCACCGAGAAATGCATTCTGTTTTCAGTGGCTTGACTTTTTGGATGTGGTCAGGAATAAAGTTGAGCGGCAATGGGAGTTTTCACTTTGCTGGTATTGAGTATATTCCGCAAAAGCCATTGGAGTAAATACTGAAGGCACAATCAAGGGGATATAGATTTCTAATGTCTCCTGAATGTCAGGGAAGGTTTCAACTATCATGGACCTGTTTTTATATACCAAAAACACTGGATAGGTGGCCCCCCTTGGATGGTGGACAACACAGTAGTAGGCTGCTGTAAAGAAATCCTGTTGGTCTTGGCCTTTCTCCGACTTATTCATATTAATTATCTCTTGCAGCTTAGGAAAGTCACAAGTCTAGTCGCCATGGGAGGGGCTGTGAGTGCCGGGGAGGACAATGACGACTTGATCGATAACTTGAAAGAGGCTCAGTACATTCGCACGGAGGAGGTGGAGCAGGCCTTTCGAGCCATTGACCGGGCCGACTACTACCTGGAAGAATTTAAGGAGAATGCCTATAAGGACTTGGCGTGGAAGCACGGGAACATTCACCTTTCCGCTCCGTGCATTTACTCCGAAGTGATGGAGGCGCTGGAGCTCCAGCCAGGATTGTCCTTCCTCAACCTGGGCAGTGGGACCGGCTACCTCAGCACAATGGTTGGGTTAATCTTGGGTAAGCCAAACTTCTATTAGTCTTTATATATATATATGTCCGCTGATCTTGGGCTGGCCCTCTCTTCTTGTCTAGTGGTGCACTGGGCACCGACCGATCTCATAGACCACCTTCCAAGGCTGCTATTGACACTCCTCTAGGTGTGGGGGTTTTATGTATGCTCAAACGTTCTTACCAGCCATGTAGAAGTAGCCCTCATGACTGCTGATGCAGGTGGAGCTTAAAGGTCAACTTCATCTAAAATTTGAGTGGGCACCATCTCTCTTTCAGTTTTTGGTACCCTCTGACTCCCCTTCCTAACTCTATGTATCCAGTAACTAAGGTGGCACTTTATATTCTACATCACCTGAGTGATGGGCATGTTCACTGGCATTCCAGTGGTGATATTTATTTTGCTGCCGGAGTACTGAGAAAAGGAAGAAACCTGCATGTTAAGCTGAAACCATTATAAAGGAATCCTCCTTCCTCCTCACTTCCTGTCTCCAAGGCACAACAGTTGAGAGGAAATCATTGCTGTCATCAGCACAGGTGTCCCCATTGAAATATTTCTCCTAATGTCATTTTGGTGACAACTGCCAGATTTTATGTTTTCCTTCCCATTGGCAATGCTCACCAGGACAAACAGGGTGAATCTCCCCAGCGGGGGGCACAGACTGCAGTGAACCCTGATGGAGGATCTTGGAAAAAGGAAGTCCTTGCACACAAGGAAAGGGTGAGCTTTTATTTATGGAACAACTGCAACAGTTTCCTTTTTGTATCCTCAGGACCTTTTGGCATCAACCATGGCGTTGAGCTTCACCCAGATGTCATTGAATATGCCAAGCAAAAATTGGAACAGTTTGTCCGCACCAGCGACAGCTTTGACAGGTAAGACTTGCTTGGTCAGAGGAAGGGATCCTAGGTGGGAACCTACAAGGATAGAGCTAAGGTGGTGGCCATTGCTAATAAAGATGTGGACTCTAAATTGTCATTCTGGTCCTTGTACAACTCCTTATTGAGTTATGGACCTGGAATGAGTATGCAGGTCCTTGTGTCCTGGCATGTATGTGGCTGCATGAGGCTTTTGTGTCATATTGTCTGGGTGTAAAGGAAGGTGCTGCCATACTTCTGGATCAGTATCTATGGCTGAACCTCCCATAACAATCAGACCATCTGGGTGCAGATGGTATCAGATAGGGGCACAGACTATACACAGCTCTTGGTCAGACTTGAATTGGCAGCAAACAAGGAAAGTGGGCATCATCTAGAGCAATCTGTGCTCTCCCATACTTTGTGTAGTTCCAGGATCACTAAAAAGGCTCTTTAATGTAACGCCAAAACCTGAGTCTTACTTGTGGCCTCCTCCTCCCTCTTCCTCTGCTGATCAGTGGAGAGGGGCCTTTTTCTTGAGCGGCCTGTCATTTTTCTGTGTCTCTCTCTCTCTCTCCTTTTTCAGGTTTGAGTTGTGTGAGCCATCCTTTGTGGCTGGGAACTGCCTGGACATCTCTCTGGAGGCCTCGGCCTACGATCGCGTCTATTGCGGCGCTGGGGTGCAGAAGGAGCATGAAGATTACATGAAGAATCTGCTGAAAGTGGGTGGGATTCTTGTCATGCCTCTGGAGGAAAAGGTAGCTCCCGTTCAGGCTTATCAGATTACTTTATTAAAAAATCCGTTTGCTATATTTACAGCCTCCACTGACACTAGCACCTTACCAACTGCATGCAATGCTTCATGTCGGTTTAGAGACAAGGAGCCAAAAGTGTGGAGGCTGGCTTTGCTGATGTCCTGAAAATGCTAGTTCTCCGGACTTTAGAGGCACTAACATGGGGCATCTGCTCCTGATCTGAACACTCATTACTGTTTTTGGTAACCTTTTGGATTGGCATGACTCAGGCAACTAGTATTTGCATGGCAGCTTCTGAGTGGCAGCCTCCATACTTCCTTAAGGAGCTCAGAGGGCTTGTGATGGTCCCATACATGAACCTGCACTGACTTTCACTTTGTGTCTTAACGCGTAAACAGAATTCTTCAGCTCCAAAGTATCAATGGATCTCAATGTCTCCCTTCCTTCTAATCCAGCTGACAAAGATCACTCGTACTGGACCTTCAAGCTGGGAAACTGAGAAGATCTTGGCTGTGTCATTCGCTCCTCTTGTGCAGCCCGGTAAATCCGATACGGGGAAGAGCCAACCTCTCGATCTCCGTAAGTTAAAACAAAATGAAGCTTAAAATATGCAACTTTGCCCACATAAGTACAGGCAGTCCCCAAGTTATGAACATCCGAGTTACCCAAGCTCCCACTAGTTGTAATGCTACAGTGCTCATGCCGACTTTCGTGGTATCGTACCTCATGTACATTACAGGAAGTTGTTAGATGTGCAGACAAGGATTGGGACTGGTTCGTAGTACTGTACCCCCGGTACATTACAGGAAGTTGTTAGATGTGCAGACGAGGGGTGGGTCTGATTCGTAGTACTGTACCCCCTGTACATTACAGGAAGTTGTTAGATGTGCAGACCAGGACATCCAGCCAATCAGGAAGCCGGGCGGCGAGTAATGACCTGGCTTCCTGATTGGCCGGGAATCCGTCTCCATGTTCCCCTACGGCACAGCCGGTCAGAAGAAAGCTTCCTCTGACTGGAAGTTCCTCTATCAGGGAAGGTATCGGAGCATTTGGGTGAGGTATGAGTGCTTGTCCAAATACTCGGTATCGGCACTGATACCAATACTAGTATCGGTTGCATCTCTACTTCAGTGGAGTAAGTGTCACGTGTCCATATCACTTTCAGTGTTGGATATGAAGTGCTCAGAAGATTAGATGAGGGGCGTCCTGGCCTGCTGTGACTGTATTCATCACTATGAATGAGATGCTCACAATGTGCCTTTTTTATGGTGCATCTATCCTGAGCTGGGGGCTGAAGACCTAAAATAGGATAGAACATATTCTTTAACCTTTTTGATAGTCTAATTGTCTCAATATATTTCTTTTTTTATATCATGAGATCCTAATAAGTAAATTCTGAGTTGCAGCGGGCAGTTGCAGGGTGGTGATTGAACCGGTGAGCACACAGCCTGCAGTGTTTAGGACCATTGAGGCCTAGCAGGGCAGCCAAGTGCCAAGACGTGTTATGTTCTATCAATCTGTCTCTCCTCGTTCTTACTTCTCAGCCCTGCCAAATGTGCGCACTCTGCAAGATCTGACCCGCATTGCCATCAGAGGCCGCATTAAAAAGACCATCAACCAAGAAACCGGAGCCAGAGGGGGCGGGGTGCTGAAAAGCCAGCCTCGTTACAAGCGCAAACGCCTACGCAGACGCCGAATGGGGACCATCGTCTTCCTAGACAAAGAAGTCTTCGCCAGCCAGATCCCGAACCCTTTCGACGACAACAACAACAACTATGAAGACACTGAAGCGGACCTAAGGGACGAGGAGGAAAAAGTGGTCTACGACACGAAAGCCGACCCGCCGGTCAACTATCTCCGAGAGAAAATCCTCAGCCTTCCTCTGCCGGACCCCCTGAAAAGCTACCTGCTCTATTACAGAGAGAAGTGAATGCTGGGTATGTCTCTGAAAGCCAAAGCCTGAGGACCTGTGAAGGCTTTTGTAGACTCATCATCTCCACCCCCCAGACGTGTATGCACGGAGATGGCCATCCTTTCTGGTCTTGTGGAGTCTGACCAATGTTTTTGCCCGTGTTCTCCTGCCAGCTGAACGTTTTTCACATTTCAAAAGGAAAATGGCCGCAGATTCTGAGAATTTGCACGTAGTCTGTGCTGGGTTTGAATCCCTTTTTAGAACTCCAATGATTCTTCTTCCCAGACCTGCTTAAGCCTAGTCCGCTTTTGATTTCCTGGAGCTCTGCCACTGTGAAGATTTGTGAAGGTTTGTCAGCTGTGAACGTTGTGACTTCTTCCATGTTACAGGACGACAAAGAACTTTGCGGAATTATTTTTCTGAGATGAGACTTTTGCCTTTTTTTTTTTTTTGGGGGAGGACCCC
>NW_017306285.1:3185478-3190142 GCF_000935625.1 Nanorana parkeri | reverse complement strand
TTTGGGGGAAGACCTCCAGAGGTTGTGCAAGTTGTTGAGCACTTAAGCCAAGGAGGAAGCTTATGCTTTTGCCCCTAACTCATACTAGAGGTCCATGCATAGATCCCTCCAAGGTTAACTACTTCTCTGTTTCCGACTGCCTTGTTGTTTTTGGACAATTACCTCGTAAGACTCCTAAGAAGACAGTGTTGAGACTCATGTCCGCTGTGACTTTCAAAGCAGAATTTGCCTGACCCTAACCCCAGTGATAACAGGAGTAACTGTGTTTAATTTAGATACCTGCTTCCTTGTCTCCAGCTCTTGCCTAACGGTAGCATGCTCAAAAGTTCCAGCCTTGCCATATGTAACCCACACATCTTGTTCTGCTCGAAAATGCTCCTTTTTTATAGTGGTTATTTGGTGTAAGACCCTCCCCATCCTATAAGAGCTGTAGAAATGGTGAATGTTTCAGCCTATCAGAAATCAGCTGCTTATTAATCATAGCTGGTTAGCTCAGCATAGTGCGAGGTGTGTTGCATCGTCACAGTCTTTGCCACATGATAAACAAAATGCAACTTAACAATCAAAATTTGTGCAGTTTTTTTTTTTTTTTTGTTGTTTTTTTGACTCTCGATGCTTACATTTTTTTGCAGTTTGTTTATTGATAATAAAAAGGCTTCCCAATATTGAATGTCACCAGGCTAGCTGCGGTGTGTACAGTCTGTTGCAGTTCTCTCATGTGGCCACAAGAGGGGGGTATGTCTGCATTCTAACAATGGGCTACGGTCACAGCAACCGATGTAATATTTATGTCCATTTTCTATTATTGGACTTGATGTTCAGAAGGGTTTTGCTAACCTATTTTTGTTTTTTCTGAAGTCTGTGACGCAGAGTTAATTGAGCCCTCCTTTTTTTTTAATTGCTTAAGCATATAGCTTCCAGCATTGCCTGCCTTTTTTTTTATAAAGCTGGCCATACGCCTGCATATGTTCTATGGTCAGATGGAAAAAGTGCAACAGATCCCTCCATCTACGCTAAACTGTGTGGCTGGAGGTATATCCCGCTGGGTCAAGCTTCAGTATCTTGCTAGTCGGCCCCGCTGGCTCTGGCCTGCATCCAATCAGATTGTTCAGGTATTTTGACAGCCAGCAGGGCCGACTAGCAAGATTTTGAAGCTTGGCCCAGATTCCTTCATCCACACAGTCCTAGCATAGATGAAGGAATCTGTTGCACTTTTTCCATCTGACCATAGAAACTCTGCAAATAATCGATAGGTGTATGGGCTGCTTTAGACGTGAAATGACAGGTGCTCTTTCAGTGCCAAAGGTTCCATCTGTTACTGTGTAATCTTGCATTGAAGTGTTTGGTATATTGGCTGAGGTTGTTTCTGAAAGCCTTTCCCTTTTTTTTTTTTTTAATGGTGTTTTATATGTTTCTGTAGTGTGGAAATATATGTTCTTTTCATAATGCTTGTTGTGTTTTTTCCTTTTCCTGAAAATTGTTATGTCTTTCAGATTTTATGTTCTTCCTGCTCCTGTATTTTCATGATTGTATTACAAGTTGCAGTTGGCTCCTCCTTGTTTGGATGTCTATAGGTTGGCCAGCACACCCAGGGCCCCCCTTTAAACAACTCCCCTGAACCGGCCTATAAGCTTGCACAGGAATAAGAAGAACCATAAAGACCCATCGCTGTTTTATGTGGCCGAGCAGGAAGTGCAGCCTCCATGTATTCAACAGTAACCCTGCAAGCAGCTCGTGCTGGTATTTGACTGGCTGTCATGCTGACCCACTTTCTTTGAATCCCTACCATGCACCTAATATTCACAGGAGGACTTGTGACTATCCTGATCTGCAGACTTGTCCAGTGACTTGGAAAATACTGAAGGCAGAGGATGAACATTACAGCCAGCCAACAGGCATTTTGGGGAAGGGTCAGCTGCAGCAGCCCACCAACTTTTCTAGTGAGCAGATACGGCTGTGCTTATGTCTATTGGACCAAGGTAGAAGGTTTTGAAAGAGCGAGCATGGCCATGTATACAAAACAGAGGAAATTATGTCTTTCAGGGTGAATTCCATGCTTAACAATGCGCTACATGTTACAGCTGTATACTGGGTTGTAGTGTGCTTGCCTGCCATTTATTTTGAATGGTACCCCAACTCTCATACGTGCACGGAAAGGCAAGTGTATATGTGAAATGTAATTTACTTCCCCCCTGAGAACTCTCCTAGCACTGTGCATCACAGGTCCTCTTTGTCCGCAGGGGCGTTCTGCAAGATTAGCTTGTAGTGAATACTGACCCTGCTGATGTACATACCCGCACCTCATAATGGACGCAGCAGGGCCAGAACGTGCCAATGCTCCACTGGAAAACATGTTTCACTTCTTACTGGATTCCCCCAACGACAGGTTCACCACCACAATGTGATGATCTGCATGTTGCGTTGGGCCGCCCTTTACACCTTCAACAACCCCCCCCAAAAAGAAAATGTTTTTTTATTTTTCAAAAGTTAGCCCCTCACACACAGAGGGGGGAATTTATCAAGACTGTAGCAGACAAAATCTGGAGCAGATGTGCACGCCAACCAATCAGCTTCTCTGTCTCACTTTCATATCTTACCTGAGAAAACTGAAGAGAGATGCTGATTTGTTGCCATGGGCAACTGCTCCAGATTCTGTATTTTCCGGTTTTCATAAATTCCCCCCACAGCATGTTCACCTGGTCCTTGTGGTGTGCTGGTGTTTATGTATAGTTGTAATCAAAATGATTGAACCCCCTCATTGCAAATCAGGTTTGTTGGCAACATTTACCAACTTTCAGCTGCTTGCAATAAACAAATCAAACAAAAGCAATTGAAATAAGTCAACACAGCGAAGGTTTCATGTGGTTTCCCCAAATTCAACTGCAAATACGACTTTTAATGACTTCTGCAGTCCCAGAATGATGAAGGTTCACACCAGATGCAGTGCGTTCTGGCCCGATGCTTGCAGCATTTTGATCGCAGCGGACCGCACGCATAATGTGCCTTGCGATCCCGTGCGGCTGTAGGGCGTGGCTACGGCGCCATTCACATCAATGGCCCGCCACGCCCCCTCCTGCCCCACAAAAAAGTGAGCCGGCCGCAATGTGCGGCAGTGTGTTCTGGCCAGAATAGGGCCGCAAAGCACTGCATCTGGTGTGAACGGGCCCCTAACCCTCTGAATAGAATCCCTCACAGGAGCACACATCTGCAGGACAGGTCTTGTCTCAAGCACACCTGCTGCAAGTAATCAAGGGCTGCATTAGCTGCACCTGGTGTGCCGGAGCTAGAACGCATGAAATACCTGAACTGGCTTGGGGTGTGCAGAGTGTCGCCAATGACCGAAATATGGCTTTAGAATGGAAGAGATCATCGCCCTTCACAAACAAGTAACAGGAGCCAAAAAGATAGCGAGAGACACCGTGGGGAGCAAAGGTCACAAGTTAAAGGAACAGTGCTTACACTACCCGGAATCAGACTTGCTATTGGCCTCCATCAGCCCCCCTGCACAGCAGAGCTTAGAGTGAGGAACAGTACACGGTGCCATTCAGTTGTGCTGCAATGCAAGGGGAATGCAGAGAGGAGGAGAGAGCTAAGATCATCAGTGCGCTGCTGCTTCTTTCACAGCCCAGTCAAAGGCTGAGAAGAAAACAGAAGCAGAGGAACGACAGGTCCCCTTCCTTGGTGCTGGTGTGACAGCTGTATGAATCTCAGGATGGCATGGACAGAACTGCAAATCCTTCGGCAGGTATACCCGCTTCCACCTCTGTATTTAGCGGCCTGCCCTGTGTTCAGCTTTAAGTAATGGTTGTCTATTGTATGCTAAAGCACCACCGCTGATATTATTGTATTGTATTAGGTGTGATGTGCTGGAACACACAAGGAGAAGAGGGACCTCTGCGGACACAGAATGGCCGACCGATGCGAGGGACTCGATCACTGAAATAGGGTCACATGACCAATGGGAGGGGTCGGCTTGCTGTATAAACATGAATATCAATCAATGCCGGCGTCCATGTTTATGACAAGTGTGTTCACCAGCTATGCCGTCCCTTCGAGGGTTCACCCGCCATGCCATCCCTTCGAGGGTTCACCAGCATGCCATCCCTGCGAGGGTTAATGATGACAGACCGGCCCGTTGTGGTAAAGGTCCGGTGGTCACAAACCCTTGGAGCGGTTATATAAGAAAGGAAGTAGGTTGCCTATAACAACCGTTTCTCTCTATATTCTCCTAGGCTGCACTGGAAGGAAGAAGCAGGTTGCTATGAGCAACGCAATCCTTGGATACGTTACTACAGCAAACCCAAGCACATCTGCAGGCCGAGGCCAGCGTGTGCACAACACGGTGACCCATAGCAAGATGATTTATCTTTCACCAATCTGATGACAGTATGCGGAAACCTGGTTGCTATGGCTCTTTATGCATGGTCAACGATTCACCCATCTGTGACCTCCCACCAGGCCTGCCAGTATTACAGAAAATTGGTTCCTATGGGCTACGCCTCTATACGCGTCTTAATAGTAACGATTGAGCCGTCTGTGACCTCCCACCGGGCCTGACAGTATTGCGGAAACCTGGTTGCTATGGGCTACACCTTTTTGCCGCCATCTTTGCTCTACAGTAAAACCCACTATTTGTTTTATTTCTACCCCCCCCCCCCCCCCCC
>NW_017306285.1:3181257-3185232 GCF_000935625.1 Nanorana parkeri | reverse complement strand
GTACGAAAGGGTCGGAGATCTGAATTCGGTTGCAGCGGTAACGAGGCGCCCATATCAGCCACGCTGCGCTTTTGGCAACCAGCAAAAGCCGCAGATATTGTCGCTCGGCTCTGTGCTTAGATTTTGGCTGCAGCGAGGGGAGACCGGGGGCATATGCCATTTTGTCACCAGTCACCCTGGTTGCTATAGGTAACAGATAGTTTTTGGTTCATTACAGCGTCCCATATACATTCATATCCCTTGTGAACGGCGTAGCAGCGGCGCGGGGGGTATGTTGACTGGCGTCCAAGAAGCAGATTAGGATATTAGGCGCTCGGTGGGACACATTAGGGGGGGTGGGGGAGTCTGCGTCCCAGCCGAGGGGTGTGAGTGACAATAATGAGAAACACATGTCCGCCGGCCCCCTCCTACACAGGCTGGGAGTCGGGGAGGGTGGCTCGGCGGAGCTGCACGGCGCCGCACACACTTGTCACCATGCCCTGGCCGTACTACTGTCTCCTCTTCTTATTTCTCGCCCCCCGCCAGGTCCCGGCGTGCCCCAGCCGATGCCTCTGCTTCCGCAGCACCGTCAGGTGCATGCATCTGATGCTCGACGCCGTCCCGGAGGTAGCCGACCACACCAGCATCATGTAAGTCTCCTCCATGTTTTCTGTCGTGTGCACGGCATCCTGGAGCAGCGCAGCGCCAACGCCGTCTGTGCCATCCGCCCGCTGCGCGCTTCGCTCTCAGAAATGCCGGATTTAGTTGTTTTTGTTTAATGCCAAAAATGTTTCATATTTTTCCTGCCAGTTTTTTTAGTTATAACAGCCGCACTGATGGCTGATGTCTGCACTTAAAGGGCATGTACACCCCAGCAAGGGGACTCTCTTCTTCACCCCGTTATGGTCTCTTAAGAATGTATTTGAAATCGTTTTTGTTATTTGTGTCTGACGAGCTCAGAAAAAGACGCGTTTGATCCTGCCGGAAATCCAGCTCTGTTTTGGGCGTTCTGCAATTTTATCGGGAAGTGTGTTAGGACTACAGGACACCTCCACCATGTTATGGCAAAGAGAGGGGAGCCCTAACACACTATCTGTGACTACAGAACATGTCCCCCATGTTATGGCAAAGAGAGGGGAGACCTAACACACTATCTGTCCGCAGGTGACAACGCTGAGTATCGTGCAATGTATTGTATGTATGTCCTTGCCACCCTAGGACAGGAAGTGTGTTAGGACTACAGAACATGTCCCCCATGTTATGGCAAAGAGAGGGTTGGGGTGTTACATACTTCCTGTCTTAGGGTGACAACATTGAGTAGCATTTATTAAACTGTATCTATATCCTTGTCACCCTAGGTCAGGAAGTGTGTAAGGACTACAGTGTTATCAGGAAGTGTGTTAGGACTACAGAACACTTCCCCCAATGTTATGGCAAAGAGACGGGGGTTGTTCTAGATGAATAACACACTTCCTGTCCTAAGGTGCCAACACTGAGTATAATTTACTATACTGTATCTATGTCCTTGTCACCCTAGGACAGGAAGTGTGTAAGGACTACAGTGTTATCAAGAAGTGTGTTAGGACTACAGTGTTATCAGGAAGTGTGCTCGGACTACAGAACACCCCCTCTATGTTATGGCAAAGAGATGGGAGGGGTGTTCTGAATTAATAACACACTTCCTGTCCTAAGGTGACAACACTGAGTATAATTCACTATACTGTATCTATGGCAAAGCCACCCTGTACAGAAAGTGTGTTAGGACTGTACTACAGCTCTTCTCTTTCCCATAACATAGGGGAAGGAGTTCTGTAGTCCTCACACACTTCCTGTCCTACGGTGACAACGGTACTCCTCTATAGATACAGTAAATTTAATAAAACTCATCGCTGTCACCTTAGGACAGAAATTGTGGTAGGACTGCATTACACCCATGTGGAGCCATTTTTGTTTTGTGTTTTTGCTGTGTCTAATTGAAGCCATTTCCTTTCACTTCCTGTCCTAGAGACATAACAGGAAGTGAGAGGAAATCTGTACAAAGTCAGGGTAGACAGTTGTCACCCTATTGGTCATAACTGTAAACTTTTGGATTCCCCATAATTTCAGCCCCCCCCCCCCAAGATGTGGTGGTGTGCAGAGCCAGACTGCGGCGTTCATAAGTTCAGCACCTGCGTAGCATTTCCATAACCACGCGCGTCGGTCAAACAATTCCCCCCGCGGGTTCCACGATCTGCAGGCTGATTACAAGCAGACGGAGCGGAGACTGGAGCGCAGGCCAGACATGTTCAGGAATGCATGATGTAAGGCAGCGACAAGTTCGCCTGTCGTCATCCGAATGCCTCTTCCTGGGACGGAGCCACGCCGCTGACAACGGGACATGTGTGATCGCTTGTAGCTGGCTGCAGATGAGTGGGCGGAGCTGTGAGGGGGGCCGGTTATGGCTGTGCTCATAGAAGTCATAGAATGTTCACCGTATATAGTTGTCTGATCTATAGGAAGTTTATGTTGACCCTTATTTGTCTGTTCTGAAGAAGACTCTGGAGCTGGGAAACGGCACACAGGGGCCCCCAAGGTCAGATAGTTACTGGCCCGCCAACTGCCTGATCACATGACCATAACAGTCACTGCGGATCACACTCACTATGTATCCAGCTCCGGCTGTCACTGCTGATCACATGGCCATAACAGTCACTGTGGATCACACTCTTTATGTATCCAGCTCCGGCTGTCACTGCCTGATCACATGACCATAACAGTCACTGCGGATCACATTCACTATGTATCCAGCTCCGGCTGTCACTGCTTGATCACATGACCATAACAGTCACTGCGTATCACACTCACTATGTATCCAGCTCCGGCTGTCACTGCTTGATCACATGACCATAACAGTCACTGCGTATCACACTCACTATGTATCCAGCTCCGGCTGTCACTGCTTATCCCATGACCATAACAGTCACTGCGGATTACGCTCACTATGAATCCAGCTCCGGCTGTCACTGCTTATCACATGACCATAACAGTCACTGCGGATCACACTCATTATGTATCCAACTCCGGCTGTCACTGCTTATCACATGACCATAACAGTCACTGCGGATCACACTCATTATGTATCCAGCTCCGGCTGTCACTGCTGATCACATGACCATAACATTGACTGCGGATTACGCTCACTATGAATCCAGCTCCGGCTGTCACTGCTGATCACATGACCATAACAGTCACTGCTGATCACTAGACCATAACAGTCACTGCGGATTACGCTCACTATGTATCCAGCTCTGGCTGCACTGCTTATCACATGACCATAACAGTCACTGCGGATCACACTCATTATGTATCCAGCTCCGGCTGTCACTGCTGATCACATGCACTCTTCCTTCCAGCTCCTGAGTGATCATAACCATATCCAATTCTTGGAACAGCCCGATCTGATTCTATCTTAAAAGCGTTTCTCTATTTGTCAAATTTAATGTCAACACTCCAACGGTGTGTGTAAATAAATGTATCAATAACAAAGCCGGGAAATACATAATATTTACAAATTAGGTTTTGTGTTTCCTTATTATGTGATTCCAGGTCTGTGCTCCCCTGGTGTGTGATTCCAGGTCTGTGCTCCCCTGGTGTGTGATTCCAGGTCTGTGCTCCCCTGGTGTGTGATTCCAGGTCTGTGCTCCCCTGGTGTGTTTCTTCCCTTGTGTGTGATTCCAGGTCTGTGCTCCCCTGGTGTGTGATTCCAGGTCTGTGCTCCCCCGGTGTGTGATTCCAGGTCTGTGCTCCCCTGGTGTGTGATTCCAGTTGTTTGTGTTGCTGGGATAGGAGACCATACGTTGCAAGGTCCTAAGTGTTGATGTTGGCCGGTCCTCCCTGGATCTGGAGAGACTCTGAATGCTGAATGTTGATGTTTCTTATGTTTTAGTGTTTCTGGCTCGTCTCTTGGTGGGGAATTATCTCCAATCATTTCACAGATTTTGTCTTAGAAGATAACAT
>NW_017306285.1:3114977-3181242 GCF_000935625.1 Nanorana parkeri | reverse complement strand
CGTACAGATAAGACTTTAGGAAAGAATAACATATAACATTTCTGCACATTTTGTCATTTGCATCACTTTTCTTACATATAGTGCATGGTATTGCAGTACGCCATGCTGCGCTGCACGCCTACTGGGAGGGGTGCCATTCCAATGAACGGCAATGCACCTAGCACACAATACTGCATGCTGGGTGTGCTGTGCTGTAGCGTGTGTATTTTTCCATTTTAACCTGCAGCCACTGTCATTTTCTAAAACTGTTAAAAAAAATCCAATTCAGTGTGGAAACCTGGAGTGTCTCCTCCTGGTTCTGTGATTGGCCCACTGATTTTCTGCACAAAGTAAACATTGTAGGCATCCCTCGCAATAGGAATTTCAGTTTTGGGCAAGATACTCCCTAAGGGCCAGTTCACACCAGTCACAGTGTGTCCCGGCCCGGAACGCACTGGAGCACATTGTGGCCAACACGCTTTGTTGCGGGGCGGGAGGGGGCGCGGCGGTGCATTGAAGTAAATGGCATCGCAGCCACAATGCGATAGGCCGCATGGGAACGCGTGGCACATCAATGCCTGAATTCCGGTGCGGTCCGGGCAGAAAAATAGTGCTTGCAGCGTTTTTTCTGACCGGACCGCAGGCATTGATGTGCCTTGCGTTCTAGTGCGGCCGGAGGGCGTGGCTACGGTGCCATTAAGTTCAGTGCACCACCACGCCCCCTCCCGCCCCAAAACAAAGTGAGCCGGCTGCAATGCGATCTAGTGCATTCCGGCCCCAATTGGCTGGTTTAAACTAGCCCTAAGGGGTTAATTATTACGAAGGGCCCATTCACACCACATCCAGATCATCTCCAGACCAGAGCAGTTTGTTTCCGGACCCAAAATGCATCTTAATGTATCCCTATGCTTTTTCTGGCCTCTGTTCACACCAGCGCAGTCCGTTCCAGACCAGACCAGAAAAATACTGCATGTCTCATTTTTTCTGGTCTGGAATGCACTCGAACTGCGGCAGGTTCGCACCATTTTCTGGACCAGATCTGGTCTGGAAAATGGTGGGGTCCTGCCCTAAAGGGAAGCCAACACTGCAACCTTGCAACCTATCTCATTAGAACACAGAAGGTGCACCAGGAAGCAGTCTGGAGAGAACAAGGTGGGACAAACGGCTTCTTCTTCAGAACATAGACAGGTAGAAATCTGAAACGTTTCTTGCAATCCTTCCAATGTACATCGATCACCAAGAGGGGAATTTTCTTATCAGCAAAAGGGTCAGTTACGGATATTCAGGGCAATTTACAAAGACCGGTGCCAAGTTTGAACAAAGACAGTTTCTTATATCTATGAGAAGCAGACTAAATATCCTCAGATTCACACACGTGGTACAGATACCTGGGTGAATCTGAAACTGACAGAACCGGTGCCATTGCAATATCTACTGGCTAGAAATCCTTTTACAGAACTTCTATTGTCAGCAGAAATGAAATCAATTCTAATGACACAAATGATTATTATTTGCTATAATGTAGAAGATCAATAAACAGGTATTTTCATCATATCCGTCAGACACAAATATAAATGAAGCATTAAATAGAAGCCATCGGTACATATTTCTTTTACAAATGTTCAATATTCACCCCATGATCATTATATGAATCCGGCAAGTGTGTCTGCGTGTCATCAGGCTGCAGCTTCCTGAAGAGCTAGGTGAATCTGACTTCCAGCTGTGACTGATTATAAGAACGAAAACACGTCTTTAGTGATAGTGAACAGGTAACATGGAGCTGAATGATTCCAGATTTCTGGAGTCACTGTCATTGGGGATTCCCCTGATTGTGATTCTGAGTTGCCCTATAGTAATATTTAATGACCTGTGGATTGGGCTGGTAGATCTCTTATTTTTCCTCCCTTCATTTAGGGTTCGTTCACACCGTAGCGTTGTGTTAATTGCATGATGCTGTGAAGGGAATTTATCAAAACTGGAGCAGACAAAAACTGGAGCAGCTGTGCACGGCGACCAATCAGCTTCTCTCTTTCATTTTCCTTTCTTAACTGAACAAACTGAAGAGAGAAGCTGATTGGTCGCCGTGCACAGCTGCTCCAGAGTTTGTCTGCTCCAGTTTTGATAAATTCTCCCCTGTGTGTTTAATGCATCATACTAATGGCACCCCAACTCACTTCCAGGCGGTCATGCATTGCAGTGCATGCACTACTATTACTCAACACACGGGAAATACCGCATGTTGTGCTGTTGGGGTGCCATTCAAATAAAACGGCAATGCACCTAGTGCAAGGTAAAGCATACTAGGTGCACAATGCGCGCATGATGTACTCATGGTTGCAATGCCTTGCAGGCTCTAATGGTCCAATGTACAGGAGGGGAGTGCAGAGGGTATGACAGGGGGCAGTATGTATGGGAGAGGAGTGTGGAGAGTATGACAGGGGGCAGTATGTACAGGAGAGGAGTGCAGATGGTATGACAGGGGGCAGTATGTACAGGAGAGGAGTGCCGAGGGTACGGCAGAGAGCAGTATGTACAGGAGAGGAGTGCAGAGGGTACGGCAGTGGACAGTATGTACAGGAGAGGGATGCAGAGGGTATGACACGGGGCAGTATGTACAGGAGAGGAGTGCAGAGGGTACGGCAGTGGGCAGTATGTACAGGAGAGGAGTGCAGAGGGTATGACAGGGGGCAGTATGTACAGGAGAGGAGTGCCGAGGGTACGGCAGTGGGCAGTATGTACAGGAGAGGAGTGCAGAGGGTACGGCAGGGGGCAGTATGTACAGGAGAGGAGTGTAGAGGGTACGGCAGTTGAAAATTATTAACAGGAGAGGAGTGTGGAGGGTATGACAGAGGGCATTATGTACAGGAGAGGAGTGCAGAGGGTACGGCAGTAGGCATTATGTACAGGAGAGGAGTGCAGAGGGTACGGCAGTGGGCATTATTTACAGGAGAGGAGTGCAGAGGGTACGGCAGTAGGCATTATGTGCAGGAGAGGAGTGCAGAGGGTACGGCAGTGGGCATTATTTACAGTAGAGGAGTGCAGAGGGTAAGGCAGTGGGCAGTATGTACAGGAGAGGAGTGCCGAGGGTATGACAGGGGGCAGTATGTACAGGAGAGGAGTGCCGAGGGTACGGCAGTGGGCAGTATGTACAGGAGAGGAGTGCAGAGGGTACGGCAGGGGGCAGTATGTGCAGGAGAGAAGTACAAAAAGAGGCAGTATGTACAGTAGAGGAGTGTGGAGGTTATGACAGAGGGCAGTATGTACAGGAGAGGAGTGTGGGGGGTATGACAGAGGGCATTATGTACAGTAGAGGAGTGCAGAGGGTATAACAGAGGGCAGTATGTACAGGAGAGGAGTGCAGAGGGTATGACAGAGGGCAGTATGTACAGGAGAGGAGTGTGGAGGGTATGACAGAGGGCAGTATGTACAGGAGAGGGTATGACAGAGGGCAGTATGGATGCACAGGAGAGGAGTGTGGGGGATATGACAGGGGGCAGTATGTACAGGAGAGGAGTGTGGAGGGTATGACGGGGCAGTATGTACAGGAGAGGAGTGTGGAGGGTATGACAGAGGGCAGTATGGATGTACAGTAGAGGAGTGCAGAGGGTACGTCAGTTTGTACAGGAGAGGAGTGTGGAGGATACAAAAGCGGGCAATATGTACAGGAGAAGAGTGCAGAGGGTATAGCAGTGGGCAGTATGTACAGGAGAGGAGTGCAGAGAGTACACCATCAGACAATGTCTTGAAACATACACATATTCATTCACAATGTTTGAATCTCTCTTACATAAAGCGTCTTGTAGCGTGCTGTCTGTTTTTTTCTCTGACCTTCTGTGCACAGCTTTTTGCTGCCAGTGTTTGGTGCTGCTAGGAAAGAATAGATGGAGTTCTTTATCGGTGATGTCACTGAATGTTTTCATGTTTCGCACGCAGCCCTATTATGCACAATGAGGATGGAGTGTGTGTTCCGCAGTGTGTCCAGCATGGCAGGATTCCAGGAACAGTTTATTCTGTGTGGATTGAGGTGAACCCCAGCTGGACACCTCACACACTCTATCCAAAACTAAAAGAAAAATAGTTTTATCTTGAATATACTGGCAGGACAAACCCCACTAAGCTCTGTCCACCAATAAATTGGAGGTGGTCACTAGTGCCTGAAAAGCATTGCCAGGGTATATATTGGCTGTGGTAAAGGTGCCCTGGGCACTGTGGGAGGATCACTGGTATAAGCTGCCCAGTGTTGGCCACCATTGACCATCTAATGGTCCTGACTGGACTGGAGTTAGGTCCTTAAAGAGAACCTGTCATATGGGAATTGTAATTAAAAACAGGAGCTGAGTATACTGAGGAAATGCTTTATCCTGCCTGCAGCAGACTGATGGTATCATCTCAGCCTAGGCAGGGTCACTGACTGATGCCCACGTTACTGACCAGCCCACTTTATCGATTTAAGGAGTGACTACAGACAGAGTTCAGATCACCAGGTATTGGAGGTAGGTTTGGTGCACAGGTAAGTAGTGATCCCTACTTTATACAGGGAGGTGAAACAGAGGGTATGCATGGTATTTCAGTGCTACCAAGGTCACAGTGATGGTGTACACTAAACCACTGTTCAGAAACCTACAGTTTATATCATACAGGGCAGCGCCATATAATCCTTTCTGACTTTTCTCTCCACAGGGACCTGAGATTTAACCGTATCCGAGAGGTCAGTTCTGAAGCCCTCCAGAAGCTGCCCAACCTTCACACTCTGTAAGGCTATGCTGATGTTCTTACTCTTTAAATGGACAGGAGGTAGGATTGTGTGTGCCCTTGTGGACAGGATTCGGGGTATTACCAGCCAGGCCTGTTACACTCTTCTGAGAAAGGGTGGGCTTTGCTTCTGGGTGCTCCTCGAAATCAATTGCTTGCCCTTGGACTCAAATGCGAAAACTAGATGGAAAGGGAAGGCCGTAGTGTTCGCCGATGCTTCAGATTTTTTTCTGAAATGCGATTGGAATAGAGATTATACAGAGCCAGATTATTGAAAGACCGGATTAAAGCATGTGTGGTCTTATGTCGGAATATGAATATTCCATCTTTGTTTTAAAGTCAGCTGAACCTTGCTATGCGAAAGGACCTCTTATCTAGGCGGCTGGGGGAATGTATCTTGAGCTGGCGGCACATAGGAGAGCACATGCTTCATGCCACACCTATAATTAGGGTGCAAAATGAATCAATAACATTCTCAAGCCCCCCTCCCTCAAGCAGAGTTGAACAACCCCCTCTGTAGGGTAATTTGTGTTGTTTAATAGGGACATTTGTAATGTATTTAGACTGAGAATATTAGTACTGGGCTGTATTGTCATTGCTTTACATGATTTCTTATTTTTGCTTATTGCAGGTTGCTGAACAACAACCGTATCCAGCAGCTCTCTCGGAAACCATTTGAGAAACTGGAAAATTTGAAGCATCTGTCAGTCAGACCTGTTCACTGGTTCTTCCCTCTCCTCTGCTTTCCCCTTTACTAGTATCCCTATTAAGACATTTCTGATTAGGTTTAACTGTAGTGGCTTCATATGATACATCATGCCAGTTTCTATAGGTACAGCATTGTGTATTGTGCTTTGGGATGAGCCAAATTGATAGTTGTGATGGCCCCCATCCTACCCATCCCATCCTTCTTGTCATATCCTCTCCTGGTTTCCCTCCTTCTACCCGATTCCCTGGCTTTCTCTCCGTATAGTCATATCCTCTCCTGGTTTTTCCCCTTCCACCTGATTCCCTGACTTCCTCTCCGTATGTCATATCCTCTCCTGGTTTTCCCCCTTCCACCTGATTCCCTGACTTCCTCTCCTAGTTATATCCCCTCCTGATTTTCCTTCTTTTACCCTGGTCCGTATCTTCCTCTCCATGCTATCCTTCTAGTCATATCCTCTCCTGGTTTTCCTCCTACCCGATTCCCTGACTTCCTCTCCTAGTTATATCCCCTCCTGGTTTTCCTTCTTTTACCCTGGTCCCTATCTTCCTCTCCATGCTATCCTTCTAGTCATATTCTCTCCTGGTTTCCCTCCTACCCAATTCCCTGACTTCCTCTCCTAGTTATATCCCCTCCTGGTTTTCCTTCTTTTACCCTGGTCCCTATCTTCCTCTCCATGCTATCCTTCTAGTCATATCCTCTCCTGGTTTTCCTCCTTCTACCCGATTCCCTGATTTTCTCTCCTTCTAGTCATATCCTCCTTGTTTTTTCTCCTTCTACCCGATTCCCTGACATTCTCTCCATCTAGTTATTTCCTTTCCTTATTTTACCCCGGTCTCTGTCTTCCTCTCCATGCTATCTTTTTTGTCATGTCTTCTCCTGGTTTTCCTCATTCCACCCAGTTCCCTGACTTTTTCTCATTCTAGTCATATGTTCTCCTGGTTATCCTCAGGTCTCTGACTCCATTTACCTGCTAACCTTGTAGTCATTATGTCGTTATATCTAAATCTGTGGCTTCTTTTCTCCTCATTATTCCCTTATCCCTGGCTCTCGTTCCTTGCTGTCCATGTATTCACATTCTCTCCTGTTCACCCTTCTCCCTGCATCCCTGGTTCCTGATTCATCATACATTATATACATTATAGGTCATTATACCCAGACCTCTAGCTCCTTCTGCCTTCCATTCTCCCTATTACCTGGCCCATCCTTCCTTACTGTCCTTCTTCCCTATTCCTTCCCTGTTTTTTTCTCCTTCTGCCTATGCCCTTTGGCTTTTAATTTAAATCTCTTGTCCTTCACCTCCCCATTTTTCTACCTCTAGTACCCCGGATCTTATCAACATTGTCCTCTTTCTCACTAAGGTCCGTGGCCTCTATCACGCCCTCTTCATCCATGTCAACACCTATTACTGCATCCTACTCTGTGTCCCCTTGTTTATTGTCTTTCCTGCAGACATCATTCTTCCCACCGATGACCATGTATCCAGACTCACTCTTCATTCTTTATGTTTTCTTGCAGATACCTGTACAAGAATGAAATTCGCACCTTACAGAGCAATGCCTTCCATGGGCTGGGCTCACTGGAACAGCTGTGAGTATAGCAGACAGCACCGTATCAACAATTGATTGTCAATAATTCTTACTCTCAGGAGATTGGTGGCTGAAAAAGTTGAACACATTGGTAACTAAGGCCTAAATGGTTCCCACAATAATGCAGTGAAAGATGAAATCACTTTGGGTCACCAATCTTTCAGTGTTCCTCAATAATATTCTTAGCCAGTTATACTTGTGCATTAAGAAACACATCCATGCATTTCGTAATTTTGCTGCTGTCGTAGCCTGGTAGATGTGTTGCTGTCAGTTCACCCAGCTCATCCTCTGTATTTGTCTTCCTCTCCATCAGGTATCTCCACTTCAACCACCTGGAGACTCTGGATGCCGACACGTTCGGGGATCTGCCAAAGCTGGAGAGACTGTAAGTGATGGCAGCGGCTCAGGGCTTGTGAATTATTTCATGAACTTGGCTCCATGTGAATGTCCCGTTGCCTCCGCAGGTTCCTGCACAATAACCGGATCTCCAGGATTCAGCCAGGGACCTTCTCTCAGCTGCCATCACTGACCCGTCTGTAAGTTGATTGTTTTTTGCCCCAAAAGTGTGCATTGTAATGGGCGACTCTGCCGCAAATGCTAAATAGTAGCATTGAAATGTGTTTAGAACAGGCTCTCAAACATTTCCTGTGCTCCTGTGATTCTCCCTACCCTAGCTGTACTATACACTTCTAGTGCCTGCAGTTATACAAATGTGCCACTGCACCGCACCCTTTACCATACTGCTGCCACCTGCCCTGTGCTTCCTTCAGACTGGAAGCTCACCTAAGCAGCTCTCACCCCTCTTATCAACATACATGCCATCGCCAGACAAAGTTTACAGTTGAACTCCAGGCACAAACATTTTCATTGAAATATATTCTACAATATCCATAAAGACTAGAAAACCACTTACCTAATGCTAAAAGTAGCATTGACATAGTCACTGTGCTGTACATAGCCTGTGCAGAGACCAGATCTGTAGGAGGGACCCAGCAGGCCCCACCCACTAATGATAACTACAGGAGGGGGGCGGAGACAAGACCAGTCACCTTGCAGAAGGACAGAGAGCAGCAGTGATCAGTCTTTATTACAGGAGGGGGTGGAGACAAGACTAGTCACCCTGCACAAGGAGAGAGAGAGCAGCAGTGATCAGTCTTTATTACAGGAGGGGGTGGAGACAAGACTAGTCACCCTGCACAAGGAGAGAGAGAGCAGCAGTGATCAGTCTTTATTACAGGAGGGGGGGCGGAGACAAGACCAGTCACCCTGCACAAGAAGAGAGAGAGCAGCAGTGATCGGTCTTTATTACAGGAGGGGGGTGGAGACAAGACCAGTCACCCTGCACAAGGAGAGAGAACAGTAGTGGCCAGTCTTTATTACAGGAGGGGGGTGGAGACAAGACCAGTCACCCTGCACAAGGAGAGAGAGCCGCAGTGACCGGTCTTTATTACAGGAGTGGTGGAGACAAGACTAGTCACCCTGCACAAGGAGATAGAGAGCAGTGAGCGGTCTTTATTACAGGAGGGGTGGAGACAAGACCAGTCACCCTGCACAAGGAGATAGAGCAGCAGTGACTGGTCTTTATTACAGGAGGGGGGTGGAGACAAGACCAGTCACCCTGCACAAGGACAGAGAGCAGTAGTGACCGGTGTTTATTACATGAGGGGGCGGAGACAAGACCAGTCACCCTGCACAAAGAAAGAGAGCAGCGCAGTGAGTGGTCTTTATTACAGGAAGTGTCGCACTGGATTACTGCACAGATCTGGAAGAAATACACAAAGCTCACCAAGATTCAAGGAAGAATACACATGGATACAGATATTTGCTTGTTCCTGAATTCAGCTTTAAATGTCATCTTGTATGTGGCAGCATAAGGACAGCTGAAAGAAAGAGATTTCACAAATGAATGCTGGACTTGAATAGAGACCGAGTGTCTGTCCCTGGAGTTCTTTAATAGCTACCCGCATCCAACCAGAAAGTATTTTTATAGTTTGTGTCTCTGTGTGTGTCCAGGCGCCTGGACTCCAACCCCTTGGTGTGCGACTGTGAGCTGGTGTGGCTGGGGGACCTCCTGAAGAAGTTCACAGAGAGGAGCAGCACGCTGACGGCTGCCACGTGCGAACATCCAACGCATTTGCGAGCAAAGTCTGTGAGCTCCCTCCCTGCGGATCAGTTTAACTGCGGTGAGCTGAGGGTTTGGGATATTACACATTGACATTGTCTTTTTCCTTTAATTGGAGTATATGAAGGATTTGATTTTCATAATGAGGGCAAGAAACCCTCTACCATTGCGGGAGACCTCTTATGATTACAGCTCCCTTCTTCCTTTTTCTGTACCTGTGGCCAGAAGAGAGACAACTGTTCAGTTCTGACTCCAGCCAATTGTTTGGGATAGAATAAAGAAATATACATTTTCTATAAGATTTATATTTTGCTCTCTGATCCCATTTTATAGGCTTTCCTTACTTACTTCCTGTCTCGGTGGCACTGAAATGGAGTCCTAAATGGACTGGAAGGTACAGAAAGCAATTAAAACATAGAAGTTCTTACCCCTTCTCTCTATACTCAGGGTTAGGCAACCCTGGAACCACAAATGTATGTATTTGTTGGGATTTGTAGTTTCTGCTCAGCTGGAGGGCCGGAGTTGCCCTCCCCTGCTCTAACTCAAGGGTTGGCAACCTTGGCATTTTCAAAGTTGTGGAAATACAAATCCCACGAGGCATTGCAAGACTGACAGCTACAGGCATGACTCCCGGAGGTACCTAAATGTCAGATTGCCACCTATCCATGCCTGTCATGAATGCCTTCTTTGCAATGCTCTGCAGGCCTAACTGCAACTGTGTTTTTGTCAGAACTGGTGATCTGTCCTTTGATGGGGGTCTCCTTTTCCTCTAGAAATGCCTCGAATTGTATCAGAACCTAGGGATGCAGATGTCGTCCTTGGAAATACCGTTTATTTTATCTGCCGAGCCGAGGGGAATCCCAAACCTGACATCAGATGGATACATAACAAGTGAGTGTTGCAGTGAGTGAGAAAAGCGCTATAAGGCATTGGCACTAATACCTATTGTAAGAGATACCTACATGTCAGATTGCCCCCTATCCATGCCTGTCATAAATGCTGTCAATATTATTCAGGATGCCCCCATGAAGGGAACTGATGCTGCGACTCTAACTTGCCTGGGACCAATCATAGACAGTCAGTAGTCTGTGGGGTATGGGTCAGGGGTAGGCAACCTCAGCACTCCAGCTGTTGTGGAACGTCAAGTCCAGTAAGGCATTACAAGACTGACAGCAACAGGCATGAAGGGATATGTAGTTTCACCACAGCTGGAGTGCTAGAGTTACCTGTTTTTTTTAACTAAGTGATTACATAAACCTAACGTACATAAAGTATATATAGCTAAAACCTTTTTTTTTTTTAAGTTATAAATCATAGACTAGGGATGGGTTGTAGAACCCCCTGCAAAGTTTGGGGAGGGTTCCTTTCACTTCCAGTCCTGAACACGCCACAGAAAATAATGGATAATCTTTCTGAAGTAAGCAGAAATCCCCTTTTAAGCTGGCCGTCCGGCATCCATCAATCAGAAGATCGAAGGAGCTGGTTGGAACATCTACGGGCCAGATGGAGCTGGCAGCGGCTGGCGGCTCATAGGCCAAGATGGAGGAATCTGTTCTATTTTCATTCAGTTTGCAGGTTGAACAAAGACAATAAATATACGGCCAGCTTTAAACAGTTTTCGCCATGCCGGTTGTTCCCCTTAGGAAGATTTCCTTACCAATTTTCTGTCCCTTTCTATCACCAGGACAAATAGAGGGATGACTGTTCCCAGCAAAGGAGGGGCATAGACAGCAGTAGGAAAGCCTACTCAGTCCAAAACTAGAAAGAGATAATTTTTTAAAATTTAATTTTTACATAAAGAAAAATGTTTAAATGATTACTAAATAAATGTTTAAAATGTGTCTCTAAAGTAAAAAAGGTCTTTGAGAGGATCCGATGACCATGTGTCTTCTTTTACCTTACAATCATGTGGCTGTTCTGGGTAAAGGGGCTCTAAGTGAACAAATATTAGAATTTCATGCAAAGGTTCATAAATTGGTGAGAAGAAGGCAAAATCAGGCAAATTCTTTTTCCCATCTCTAACCTTCGCTGTCTTCCAGCAACGAGATCGATATGAGTTATGACGGGCGGCTGAATCTTTTACACGACGGGACGCTGATGATTCAGAACACGCAAGAGTCAGATAAAGGGATCTATCAGTGCGCGGCCAAGAACATCGCAGGGGAGGCGCGCACTCAGGAAGCGGTCCTGCGCTACTCCGGCAGCCGCTGTAAGTAACACTGATTTTACAATTGCAAGGTGCAAGGGAAAAAAACTAAAAACAAGAGGGTACCTGAACCCAAAATTTCTAATAAGCTCTGTGCAGCATCTTATGTGCATTTGGTAGGCAGAGATCAGAGAAACAGGTACTATTGTACTGCACTGTAACGTAATTTAGTATTATAGCCAGGGCCAGATTTCCCACAAGGACAACCAAGGCCCAGCCTTGGGGCAGCAGAGAATAGAGGGGCAGCCGGGGTGTGGAATTCCTATCTCCCGACTCCCGGGACATGTAGTTCTGGGTGCCGGGCGGCTAGTTGTTTTCTACATTTAGCCCTGCTTTGGGCAAGCACGGCTAAATGTACAGCGGGAAAGCTGCCGCTTGTTTTTGTAGTGGTCTCGGTGATGTCTCGGAGATAACTTGTATGCAGCCTGCACACAGGGGGCGCATTGAGGAACCTGGCATTGGGGCAGCAGATGGAGTAAATCCGGCCCCGATTATAGCACAGCTTTATTGTCCAGCCACGAGCGGCCTTCTTCTTCACAGACAGTACACGTTCATTCTAAAGGCAGCTGACTGGACTGTCATGGAAGGTACTTAGCTTTGTCTTTCTGCCTCCTCAGTGAAGCCGTTGTTTATAATCCATCCACAAACCACTGAGGTGCTCGTAGATGGAAGCGTGACCCTGGAGTGCGGAGTCTCTGGGGATCCTCAGCCAACGATCACATGGACCACGGAGAACGGGGAAGCCATCCCCAATGACGGGCGCTTTACCATCACCAGCTCCGGGGGTCTGTACATCCAGAACCTCACCGCCGCCGACCAGGGGCTCTATCACTGTCATGCCAGCAACAGCGAGGGCAGCGTACAGGCCTCGGCATCCGTCATCGTACAAGGTGAGCGTGGACGGAGAGCAGACACAATGCCGTAAGGCAAATTTATTGATTGCAATATTGATGTGATAACTTCCCGTCTGTTGATGTTCGACAGCAAATTCTTCAACTGTGCTAAAGTCACAGAGCCCATGTGACTTATGTTTGTTCCTTATAGCTTGTTATAAATAGTAGCGTGGCTTTTACTTTTCAATTCTATGCTCCAGCAATCTTCACTTCCTCACTTCGATTTTAGATTCGCAGAAGTTCTTTGTGGTTCCCAGAGACCAGACGGTGACTGAAGGCCGGGATGTGGAATTTCTTTGTTCCGCCAGAGGACGACCAGCTCCTGTCATAACCTGGACTAAAGACGGTAAGGCCCTGACCTCTCCCACCTTGATTATTGTGACCTCCCCAGAAGAACCTTTTTTAACCAGATCAGCTCCCTCACCTTATGGACCAGACATTATGGACCTTATGGATCTTTACATTTCCACTGTGGGCCTATTAAATCGGCAAAAACTTTATCATCACTTAAAACAGACGTTCCATGAAAAACGGAAGGTCCTGGGATAGCTGGGCACTTGCAATCCCACGGGAATGCTTCCCAGTGCATTCTCGTGAGAGGAAGCAGTAGGAGTTCTGACATCACCCACAATTCCCAGAAGCTGGGAACGTGGGGGGTATTTTTTTTTTTATGTTATTTCTTCTTAGAACATTGACAATGGTTTCATCAGGCAAGAAGTGAGTGAACATTTCCAACAGGCCCTCCTTATCATCTCGTCTTAATTGTAATTGTAACTGTAATATCCTTCTTGTATTGTAAAGCGCTGAGCAAACTGTTGGCATTATATAAATCGTGTATAATAATAACAACAGTCGCAGGATTCTTTTATGCACATTATTTCCTCTCATTTCCTCCACCGTTGTCACAGGGACAGGAAGTGACGGAACCCCAGATAGCATTAAAAACCTAACAGGGGTTGTAAACCTTCTCCATCCTGTCCCCTGTTTTATCTGGGCACCAAGACTACGTCTCTCTCTGGCAATTTTGTTGCATGAAGGTGTTCAGGGCTAAAACTGAAATCAATTTGTAAACATGTATGATTCCTGTGTGAAGAGTGCAAAATCCAACTTGTGTGGAGATTCTGTGTCACCCCGCTTATCTTCTCAGCCGTGTGATAATTCCTCTGGCGCTGAGCCCGGTCAGCTGATCAGCCGTCGGTTGGGTGTCTCTTGTGCCAAGGCCGGTATGAATGCCAGACCTCGGTGGGGATTGGACACATGACTGCTTCTGATGTCCTTAAAAGACTGCAACTGAAAAGCTTTTATATGCTGCTAGAGAGCGGGGTTCTCATCTTCTCTTGGCTCTCTAGGAGACGCAACAGGCTAGCATTTTTTTTCTTTTTGGTGTTTTTATTTAAAATAAAAGTTTGACTTACCTTATGTGATGCCTCTTGATCCGATCATCTTTTTCTTTCCAGTAGTTTACAGGAGTCCCTCCAGCGCTGGTGCCGGTCTCTGATCCAGCGCTGACTGCTGCGTCTTCCTGTCCCATGGTGTCTGTGGGCGTGCACGCTGCCGGCTGCATGCATTGACTTACACTGTGTCTCTCCTCTTCTCCCGGCCGGAGATCTCTACTGCACATGCTCCCGCCCCGTCATCCTTCACGGCCGCTCGAGAATTTTCAGATCTTCGGACGGGAGCGAGCGACGGAGACACAGGTAAGTAATAATCTTTTTGGTTACTTTAAAAAAAAATGTGTTTACATATATCTACTGCTTGCTAGCAGTAGATATATGCAAAAAAATCGCGAGGGTTTAATTCTACACATATAAAATACACAGGAGACCTGTTTTATCTGCAAAAGGCTTTGTATTTCTGTCCATCAAGTTCTGAGATTTATACAACTCTGCCATGCAGTCAGTCTGCGGGTGCTCACTCCTTCTGGGTCCATACCTCCAAAAGCGCTGCAAACGCACATGAGTATGGAGCTGCACATCACTTCCCAAGACCTAAAAGCAGACTTTGTTCCCCTCCACTCCCAGACGTTCCATACTTCTGTGTTTTGCCCCTACTAGTGCGGTATTCTACCAGTTACATACCTGGGATCTAGGCACCGAGGACACTCAGCAACTGTAATAGCAGCAAATCGGATTACATCGGCTGTGTTTTCTTATACAGGTTTGAGAACAAAGCTGTAACGTGATTGGTTGCCAAAGGAAGTGCACCTATTTTCAGTTGTCGCTGAATGAACCATTGTATCAGAAGTTTTCTATTAAATTGTGTCTGTTGTTGTGTCATTAGGAGGAGAACTGTCAAATGATGGGCGACATGCGATTCTGGAATCGGGGACTCTCCATATCCTGAAATCTGTGATCAAGGATAGCGGGCGGTATCAGTGCCATGCCACCAGCTCTATGGGGGTCAGCTCTGTGTCGGTCCAGCTGTATGTGCAGCCACGAGGTAAGCAGGGTCTGTGAGCAGGAAACCTAGCTGGGGCCTAATCCTGTGGCCATAGGGGCTTTACAATACATATAGCACTATCATCTTTTCCAAGGTTGTCCTGTATAGCTGATGAAAATCTCACTGACTGTCTGCATCTCAGATACAGCGCGTGTCGGGGATACCTTTGTGGAGACATCCTTGCGAGAAGCCATCCAAAGCGTCAACAGCAGTTTCAAGGCCACTCACAGATACCTGTTCAGCAGGTGAGGAGTCTCACTCGTACAGATGGCTGCCCTGTAGGTAAGAAGCCCTTTCTTGTGTAAGCCCCAGTGCTGTGTCAAAAATAGGAACTGTCTGTGTTACCCCACAGCAACCACTCAGATTCAAACTTGTGCTGGAAGATGGCGGTCAGTGGTCAAAAGCTGAGGTGGGGTAATACAGCATGAAGCAGCTTTGATAAGTGGTTATTCCTACAGATGACTGCTCCTTGGGGGAAGAGGCAATCTTCTATTGCTGCTCAGTGGAGGAGGAGGAGTCGCTTGGAACTGCTCAGTAAAGGAGGGATGCACATTTAAAACAATATACGAGGGGATATAGTGAGGACACTAAGCAAAACAGGAAGAAATTAGTCATTAAAAAATATATGGCAGAATTTTTTTATAGCAAGGCACAACATCTATAGGTTGCACTAAAATCCACTTGTTAAAACAACCTTCAAAATATCGACAATCAAAAGGAACTTTTTAAATGGAAAGTGGGTCTGAACAAGGCTTTTACACAAAGGAAAGAAACGTTCCTGTTTTGTTCTTAGAATTGGAAAACTGTAGCTACATATCTGATTATCCTGTGGTGAGATTTTTATATTTCCCCCAATTCACACCAAAGGCTTTCATAAACCAACTCTTGATGATAGGTGCGCAATACTCTGTGCTTTCTCTATAGTTTTATATTTTTAATTCTGTCAGTTACTTTGCCATAGTTGGTTCCAAGCTTGGTATGAGGAAAGGTAAGGTTAAACATGACCTGGTCCCACCAAATATCCTGAATCAGTATGAGTTCCAATGACATATTAAACTGAACTCAAAAAGTGAAGATTTGCTTTCCTATAAGGAATGTCTCCTCTAAAAATGTCTCCTCTAGTCTGAAAATTGTCCTTTTGTCTTGAATTCCTCCTGCAAAATGTCACAGAACGTCCTGTGCCTCGGACTGCTATTCTCATCAGATTTCAAGTGAGATTTGATGATGTCACTACTGTGATGCTCACTGTTCTTCTTGCTGAAGAGGAAGCTGTACCCGAGAACCTGTAGTGCAAGGATCTCTTCCATCAATAATCAGACCACCTGTCTTGAAGGGGACAGCACTGATAGGAGAAAGCAAAGCCCTGCTCCTCTATCACAGGGACACAGGGTGGAACCAGGGCATGGTAAATCAGTAATGGGGAAAATATGAGCTGCAGGGAGACCACATGCAATATTGATGACCAGTCCTTGGCCCTCTGCTTTTTTGTGCACAGCTTCCACAGTACAGGTCCTCTTTAAGATACATTTCTGTCCGTTGGTGTCTTGGTAGAACACAATGCTGCACCCTCTAAAAAAGACATTTTTGTTATTTTTATACAGTTTACCCAAGTCGCCTAGTGATCTTTTTGCCCTGTCCCGGTACCCCCGTGACCCTCAGGCCATCGAGACTGTTCGAGCAGCAGAGATCCTGGAGAGGACCCTTGAACTGATAGAGGAACATGTGCAGCAAGGCCTGCCTGAAGATCTGAACAGCACAGGTAGGCCAGTGATCTTGAAGAACTGGGCTGATGTAGAGCAAAGTTGCTGGTGTTCTGTAGCCGAAGTAGTTCACCGTTCTGTTATGGGCCCATGTGTGTTTTAATGAAGTGTTTTTGGTGCATGTGTAACAGATCTAACAAAAAAACATGTAATAGATACCTGAATCTGTCTGGACATAGATTCCTGTGTCCCCCTACACCACAGCACTCACAATGGGAAGCTGGTAAGGGCTCAGTTGCTTTGCACGGTGTTGTTAGTCTAACTGTGGAACATGATTACATGATGGAAGAGCAGAGAGGTGACCTCATCAGTGTGCTACTGCCTCTTTATTGTCCAATCACAAGCTGGGGGATCCTGGATCTGACTGCCCCTGCTTAACTACATTGTAGCCTACAGTATTCATTATGATCAAATGACATGTAGTAACTTTCCAGCTGTAGTGGAATTATGGGTGGATGGGGAGACCTGGGTCCATAGCAATCCTCCCTATTATCCACCAACTTTTACTGTTTTATGAGTCTATAACATTTCAGTTCTACCCTCTACAGGTTATCACTATAGGGATCTGGTGTCCCCTCACTTCATCAGCATGATTGCCAACATCTCGGGATGCTCTGCTCACAGACGGACACCTAACTGCTCGGACGTTTGTTTCCATCAGCGCTACCGCACCCACGATGGTACTTGTAACAACCTGCGGCATCCAATGTGGGGGGCATCTGTCACTGCTTTCCAGCGCCTGCTTAAGCCCGCCTACCAGAATGGCTTTAACCAACCCAGAGGAGCATCAGATGAGTCCGGTGTGTTGCCTTTACCGCTTCCTCGTCTGGTGTCCACCACCATGATTGGCACAGAGACCATCACTCCAGATGCCCAGTACACACACATACTTATGCAGTGGGGTCAGTTTCTGGACCATGATCTAGACCAGACCATCCCGGCACTCAGTATGTCCAGATTTTCTGACGCAGCACCCTGCAGCCAGGTGTGTACCAATGACTCACCCTGCTTTCCCATCAGTATGCCCGAGAATGATCCGAGGTTAAAAAACGGACAGTGCATGTTCTTTGCCCGATCCAGCCCGGTTTGCGGCAGTGGAGTGACCTCTCTTCTTTTGGACTCGGTCTATTACCGAGAGCAGGTCAATATGCTCACTGCTTACATTGATGCCTCCAATGTGTACGGGAGTTCTGAGCAAGAGTCCTTAGAGCTCCGAGATCTGACAAACCAGAGGGGCCTGTTGAAAGTCGGTGGAGTGATGTCTTCTGGAAAGGCAATGATGCCTTCTGCTCATGGGCCTCCTACAGAATGTATGCGGGACGAGAGGGAAAGTTCAGTCCCGTGCTTTTTAGCAGGAGATCATAGAGCTAATGAACAGCTTGGCCTTACCTCCATGCACACCTTGTGGTTTCGGGAACATAACCGCATTACAGAACATCTAATGATGCTCAACCCTCACTGGAATGGCGATAAGATCTACCATGAGGCCAGAAAGATTGTTGGTGCTCAAATGCAGCACATTACCTACACCCACTGGCTTCCAAAGATTCTTGGAGAACCTGGAATGAGAATGTTGGGGGAGTATAAAGGTTACGACCCTAACGTCAACAGCGCAATCTTCAATGCCTTTGCCACTGCTGCTTTACGATTTGGGCACACCCTGATTAACCCCATTATGTATCGACTGAATGAAACCTTTCAACCCATCCACCAAGGGCATCTCCCACTGCATAAAGCCTTCTTCAGCCCTTTCAGGTTGCTCCAGGAGGGAGGGATAGACCCTATTCTGCGAGGGCTGTTTGGGGTGCCTGGTAAGATGAGGGTCCCCACACAACTACTCAACTTGGAGCTCACCGAGAAACTTTTCGCTGCTGTGCATTCGGTGTCCTTAGACCTTGCGGCTATCAATATCCAACGTGGCAGGGACCATGGGATTCCACCATACAATGACTACAGGGTGTTCTGCAACCTTACCTCAGCACAGGACTTTGAGGACCTGAAGAATGAAATCAAGAACCAGGATGTGAGGCAGAAGCTCCGCAGGTGAGTAGTTTACCCTTTTTGAACTACTGTATTATACAAATTGATCAAGAATGGAACATTCCATGTAAGCACTTTACACAACAATATATTGTATTTATATGGCCAACAAGTGTAAAAGACTAAGAAAGGGAAACACATGTGACCATCTAGTGTTAAAAAAAGAATTCATGATAAGTAAAGGGCTTGCAAAGGGGATCTGTCACTATTTTTGAAGTTGAAAAGCTCCTGTTCCACCACACTGGCCTGGGTTGTAGAATGTTTGCTCAAAGATCTTCTGCATTCAACACTTCCAGGATTGTCTATGCTCTGTGGTTTCCTTCACCAGACACTACAAGTTGTGGGGGCTGGTAAAAAGAACCATAACAAACAATGGAGCAACCAGGCATGAAACACACTTGGAAGTCTACTGGAGATCATTGAGTAGGCTTCGTCTTCAACCCAGAAGAGTTGGCGGCATGGGCAGCAGGACGGGTCAGCATTAAAGAAGAACTCCAGCTTGTCAAAAAGTTAACCCTTGCAGTAGGGCTACCCCCCCCCCCCCCCCCCCCCCCCCCCGTGCACTGCAAGGGTTAACTGCTCATTTTTCTCTAGGGATAATAATAAAAAAGAAATATTCATCCTGCAACAGTTACCTCTGCCCTCTCTTCCTCCCTTCTCCGGCTGTAGAATGTTCCTTGGCTTCTTCACATCCAATACCCTTGTATTACACCATACAGGGGTACAGGTACTCTTAAAAACAAGATCTCACAGGGACTCGTGTACACATATACACAATCGCACACAGACACACAAAGGGTGAACTTGATGGACCTGTGTCTTTTATTTAACCTCAAATACTATATAACTATGTAACCTGATGATGTCACAGATCCGTATACCACTGGGACCCAGGGGAGTGGTCTAGCAGCCAGGCAGGACTGAGGATCTGTTGAGTATTTCTTTCATATTATCGCCCCTGGAGAAAAACAAGCACTTATTTTTTTCTACAACCTGAAGTTCTTCTTTATTTGCTTACTTTTCAGGCATGACTGCATTTCCTCCTTCGAACATAGTGACAGAGTCACTTAAATGCACAAACCGGAAGGAACACTTAAATGGTTTGAACATTACAAATAATTCAGCTGCAAAAGTAAATCTGCAAAGAGAAGCTCTTAGCGACCTGGGATGCTCTGGCCACCTCCCCGACAAATCTCTGATGTTATTATTTAAAGTAGAACTATGGGCTTTTCCCCATAGTTCTCCTTAGTGTAACGGGAGGACACAAACTAGCATCCTCCCATCACCCTAAGCTCCGTATACCGCCAGCTACAGCTCGCGCTATACTGAGACGCCGCAGCTGAAGCGGATCCCGACAATTATGTCTGTATCCACCCAGCTGCGTAAATGACAGCTGGCTCTGCCTATCTAGAGGCAGAGCCAGCTGTACCCGCCCCCTCCCCCGTCCGTTCCGCCAGTCAGCGCTGGAGGATCGGAGCGGGGAGGGGGGAATACAGCCCCTCCCCTGTCAGGCAGAGAGCCGTGACAGGATCGAGAGGTGAGCGAACGGCGGTATGTGTTCGCTCACCTCCCAATCTACTGAGCCGACCTGTGACAGTCTCATTGTCACAGGTCGGCTAGAACTATGAGGTGAGTGGAAATCTCTGACCTCATAGTTCTCCTTTAATATTCTGATGAATATCTTTACACCCATGAGTCCTTACGGAGCTGAGCTTGTTATTACTAAGCCATTGCTTCTAATACACAGAAAATCTTTAATGGATTAGCACCATTGAATTGACTCTTAGAGAATGTGCTACCTAGGGATCAAGGTCGCCATCCATCCGAACATTATTGTAGGAAAGATCTTTGAAGTTCTGGTACTGGACCACATGCAAGAGTGTGTAATATAATATATGAAAGTGAAAGCCAGCATGAATTTATCAAATAAATGTATCTTATTTCTATGAGGAAGTAAGCAGAGAATTAGATAGATAGATTTTATTTGTCACATACACAATCGTACAAGTATGATATGCAGTGAAATGCTTACACGACTGCAGAGCAGTCGTGACGGCAGCCGACTACACCGGCGCCATCTTTGTAGAGCAGTACGGTGACAAGACGCGGATGTAGAGAGCCTGCAGCTTCTCCTAAAGCTCCGGGTGTCGCCTCTGAACGGCAGCGTGATACAAGTGCAGGAGCGCTGTACAATCTTAACCGCCATTAATCCCCAACGGAGAACCTGACTGTGCCAGTTGGTAGACGAGAAGATCGTTATGGGCCTCCGCATAATCCCCCATCTTGTCCTCGACGTGGACGACTCCGTCTCCCAGGGCGTCAACATCCCTTCTCAGCAGCAAAAAGCACATCTCTATGCAGGGAGCACCCAAGAGACACAAGCACGTCCCCTAGGGTAGTGTCCAGCAGGGGGCGATCAGCAGTGGGACAATCCTCAATGGTGCTATTCATCTCCTCACACACATGCACAGTAGGGCCAGACCGCTCGTCCCCCTCCCCAGGCCGTATCTGCGCTCCCCCAGAGTCCAGTCTGGGCGTGGATTTTGCCGGGTTGGCGGTCACCTGGCTCCCACCTCCTTTCGGCTCCCGCTCGTTACGGCTGTCGGAGAGTTGCAGAGAGGACAGGGTGCTGGACGAGCCGGCGCCATCTTGAGTCCGCGGCGAGCCCGTCGAGCGGAAAAATTCAGTAAGTTTCCGAGGGCCTTTCTTAGATTTTCGTTCTCTCCGACGGTCGCTGGGGTCAGGGGCACACATGGGTAGTATCATGGGAGTCCTCTGTGCTAAGGATTCAGCCCTAGGATTTCAGCTGTGCCGGAGCTCCACTATCCTGCGACCATCCGAATTGGCTCCAGGTGCAGTATAATCTGGATTTGGCACAGTTCCTCACAAATGTAAATTAAAGTGTATTGGTTTATAAGGTCCAGCTCATAAATGGATAGATAAGAGGCGCAATCAGTCATTCAGAACGGTCTAAATCTGTAAGTGGTAAACCACAAAGTTCAGCTTTGGAACTGTAACACTTTACACCCAGGGCTGGATTTCTCACAAGGCCAACCGAGACCCCGCCTTGGGGCAGCAGGGAGTAGAGGGCCAGCAGGGGTGTGGAATTCCTATCTCGGGACGCTCGGGACATGCAGTTCTGGGCGCCGGGCGGGTAGTTGTTTTCTACATTTAGCCCTGCTTTGGGCAAGCAGAGCTAAATGTACAGCGGGGAAGCCGCCGCTTGTTTTGTACAAGGTCACTTGTATGTAGCCTACATATAGGGGGGCGCATTGAGGAACCTGGCATTGGGGCAACAGAGAGACTAATTCCGGCCCTGTTTACACCTCCACTCCAGGTTACTACCCCCTCCCTCAGCAGTATTTTTAAAAATTTATTTTTATTTTATACAGGTGCTCCTCGGGTTGCGATCAATCAATTACGATTTTTCGCATTTACGATGCAGTTTACTGTACAGTAAATAACTGGGAGTAAACTCCCAGTTATTCGGCACCCACGGATCGGTAGGTGCTAGATAACTGTAGATTCTGGTTGCTTGAGAGTTAATAGTAACTCTGAAGCAACAAGCCCCGAGACACTCCGCTTCCCCATTCACCTGCCGGCTCGCTTCCGCAGCCGGCAGGTGAATGTAAACAGCCGGGATCAATAGCAAGACTGCTATTGGCTATTTCAAATTGCAATAGCCAATAGCAGACTGGCTATTGCCACCTGCCCACTGAGCAGAGGAGTGGACCTAAGAGAGAACTTTCTCTCTCTCAACTCCACTCCTCCTGTTAATGGGCAGGGATTCAATAACCAGCCTGCTGTTGGCTATTGCAATAGCCAATAGCAGTCTTGCTATAGATTCCCATTGTGTACTGTCTGCTGCCGACCGCGGCAGTACAGTACACAAGCACACTCCTCGGTTTACAATCTTTTCGGGGTTTCGATGGATTTTCCAGAACGTAACCCGAGGAGTGTCTGTACTTGCCTTTTCCTAATGCCTTCGGGCTGGTCATGTGACACAGCGTATCTTCTTCAGTCTTCTCATGGAGGTTCTGAATAATTCTGGAGTGGAGCTGACTTGATATTATCAGTGCTGCTGTCTCCACCAATACATTGAGAGTGATGTGTTGATTGCCTCTCCAGTGGGCCGGACCATAATGCCCTGCACTCTCAGTCTGTTCTTACTTTTCTGGGTTGAGTGATGCTAGACGTCATTGAGAGTTGGGAGAAGAAAAGGTACTTCTGGGGACAAGCTGAGTATTGCAGCCACAGAGTTTTTTTTTTTTTTTTTTTTAAAGATCCAGGGTGAGGCCCGGAGTAGGCAAAAGAGAGAGATTTATTCACGGGTACCACTGAGAGATATAACTTAGTGGTCTCCAAAAATTCCTTTGCATCTTTAAACCATCACAAAGCCTAACATGCTATACAAGTCTCGTCTGACCTGGTGACTGGATGGTCAGGCACTGCAATCTGCACTGTGGATAGCTGGGTGGGGGTGAAATGCTCAACCATACCTGGAATTGTGGATGACCCTCGCTGGCAGGGAAGGTAAGTATGTCCTCTACTAAACAAACCTGTCACTTAGCCCAGTGCTGGCAGAGTACAATCTAGTTGGTTGTTACATAACAATATCACACTCTATTGGATTACTTTGTGTCTCTCTTTCTTACCAATGTTCTTCCCGATCTGCAGTTTGTACGGGACCCCCAAGAATGTGGATCTCTTTCCAGCCCTCATCGTGGAGGATCTGGTCCCCGGGACCCGCGTTGGCCCCACTCTTATGTGCCTTCTGGTCACTCAGTTTAAAAGGCTTCGGGATGGAGACAGGTACGGTGTGCCCTTTGGCCATTTGATTATGCAGAGACTCTGAATTCCTGGCAAACGCCATATTGTAAGATGGAGCTGTGAGATTTGCCAATGCAGGGCAAAACAACATGGCTACTTTAGTGGCAGTCCCAGCAGCAGCACATACTCACCTTGAGTTTGATACCTCATTGCTGTGGCATCGTAAAGAAGGGGAGTATTAGCAGCTATTGGGCTGGCGTTGAAGTGGACCTGTTGCTTTGACCTGCATGGACAGGGCCCAAGTTCACTTCAATGATATGCTTTTAGATTGTGATTTTAGAAGAACCTTTTCGCCATTTGTCCCTCTGTAGTATTAATATTATATTGTTACACTTTCTTACTATCCAGAATCCTTTATTGCTGCTGTGAACATTTTACAATTTCTTTACACCCAAGGTAAGTGGATGGGAGAGCCAATCAGGTTTAGCTGTGTTGCACATCTGCTGACAGGAAATATGCTGACAGGAGGGGAAAGCAGAGGAAGCACAATGATGGCTCCCCAGCATTCTGTTGCTCGTACTTAGTCCAATTAGCAGGCTGGAGTCTGTATTCTTGATCAGTCTGTTAGATATATATATAGATTATGTTTGACTTTGGGCCTAAAGGAAATTCCCTGTCACTTTTCCCCATGCAGGTTCTGGCACAGTAATCCTGGTGTCTTTACCCCAGCCCAGTTGACTGAAATCAAGCAGACCTCACTGGCTCGTGTCCTGTGTGACAACGGTGACAGCATTCAGCACGTCCAAGACGATGTGTTCCAGGTGGCCCTCTTCCCTCAGGACATGCGGCCTTGCAGTGACATCCCTGGCCTGGACCTGCGCTTCTGGAAGGAGTGTTGCGATGGTGAGTCCAGGGGGGACTGTGTGATGGCGAGTCCGCGGGAGTGGGGGATTTTGGGGCTGTGTGATGGTGAGTCCAGGAGTCCAGGGGTGCTGTGTGATGGTGAGTCCAGGGGGGCTGTGTGATGGTGAGTCCAGGGGGGCTGTGTGATGGTGAGTCCAGGGGGTCTGTGTGGTGGTGAGTCGGGGGGGGGGGGTGTGATGGTGAGTCCAGGGGGGCTGTGTGATGGTGAGTCCAGGGGGTCTGTGTGGTGGTGAGTCGGGGGGGGGGGGTGTGATGGTGAGTCCAGGGGGGCTGTGTGATGGTGAGTCCAGGGGGTCTGTGTGGTGGTGAGTCGGGGGGGGGGGGTGTGATGGTGAGTCCAGGGGGGCTGTGTGATGGTGAGTCCAGGGGGTCTGTGTGGTGGTGAGTCGGGGGGGGGGGGTGTGATGGTGAGTCCAGGGGGGCTGTGTGATGGTGAGTCCAGGGGGTCTGTGTGGTGGTGAGTCGGGGGGGGGGGGTGTGATGGTGAGTCCAGGGGGGCTGTGTGATGGTGAGTCCAGGGGGTCTGTGTGGTGGTGAGTCGGGGGGGGGGGGTGTGATGGTGAGTCCAGGGGGGCTGTGTGATGGTGAGTCCAGGGGGTCTGTGTGGTGGTGAGTCGGGGGGGGGGGGTGTGATGGTGAGTCCAGGGGGGCTGTGTGATGGTGAGTCCAGGGGGTCTGTGTGGTGGTGAGTCGGGGGGGGGGGGTGTGATGGTGAGTCCAGGGGGGCTGTGTGATGGTGAGTCCAGGGGGTCTGTGTGGTGGTGAGTCGGGGGGGGGGGGTGTGATGGTGAGTCCAGGGGGGCTGTGTGATGGTGAGTCCAGGGGGTCTGTGTGGTGGTGAGTCGGGGGGGGGGGGTGTGATGGTGAGTCCAGGGGGGCTGTGTGATGGTGAGTCCAGGGGGTCTGTGTGGTGGTGAGTCGGGGGGGGGGGGTGTGATGGTGAGTCCAGGGGGGCTGTGTGATGGTGAGTCCAGGGGGTCTGTGTGGTGGTGAGTCGGGGGGGGGGGGTGTGATGGTGAGTCCAGGGGGGCTGTGTGATGGTGAGTCCAGGGGGTCTGTGTGGTGGTGAGTCGGGGGGGGGGGGTGTGATGGTGAGTCCAGGGGGGCTGTGTGATGGTGAGTCCAGGGGGTCTGTGTGGTGGTGAGTCGGGGGGGGGGGGTGTGATGGTGAGTCCAGGGGGGCTGTGTGATGGTGAGTCCGGGGTGGGTGGGGGAGAAGGGTGTGATGCTGTGTGATGGTGAGTCGTTGGGGGGTGCTGTGTGATAGTCAGTCCAAGGGTGCTGTGAGTCCAGGGGTGCTGTGTGATGGCGAGTCCGGGGTGATAGGATCTATGTGGAGCTCTGATACACGCTCCCCGGTTTCTAATGATGTTTTATGAGCGGCTGTAACCTCTGAGTCATGGTGTGTTGGGTTATAAGACGTATCTGTCCTAAAAAGGAGAACTTTTCAGACAACGTGCCCTGGCACACACCCCACTTTATACAACTTTCCCTATTTATTCAGCAGGACGGACAATTTTGGCAGCTCACATTAAAAAACAACAACTTTATATCGCTATTTCTGCTCTTTTCTTTTCTTATTAACTCTTGTTAGGTTTTTTTCATAAACATTGTACAGTTGTCACCAATGTATGTGCTCTGTGAATCGTATGACGGCACTTTTCCCCATCTGTCTTTACTATTTGACAACTTGTTCCCGGGATTGTTCATTGTTTCTGTTTTATATTTCTTTGCTTGTTTTTTTTTAGCACTAAATAGTAAACGTTTACAATCTGATCTCCGGGATCACCAAATATTGTCTAAATAATAGAGTCCTGTGTATTCTTCATTGAATCTCGGTGAGCTTTGTGTATTTATTCCAGATCTGTGCAGTAATCCAATGTGAGGAACTTCCTGTAAAAAAGTATCTCTCCCTGTGCAGGGTGACTGGTCTTGTCTCCGCCCCCTCCTGTAATAAAGACCGCTCACTGTTGCTCTCTCTCCTTGTGCAGGATGACTGGTCTCGTCTCCACCCCCCTCCTGTAATAAAGACCGGTCACTGGTGCTCTCTCTCCTTGTACAGGGTGACTGGTCTTGTCTCCGCCCCTCATGTAATAAAGACCGCTCACTGCTGCTCTCTCCTTGTGCAGGATGACTGGTCTCGTCTCCACCCCCCTCCTGTAATAAAGACCGGTCACTGCTGCTCTCTCTCCTTGTACAGCATGTCTGGTCTTGTCTACGCCCCCTCCTGTCTCTTAACATGTGTGTAATGTAAGGACATTTTAAGGCTTGCTGTGGTGAAGAGCTGTTTCCTCTCAGTGCGAGTTTTTCCAGTTTTCCTTTTTTCACTTTTCCAGGAAGCAGTCAAAGCAAACAGTGCTGTAGACATATACAATGAGTCACTATACCTGTTCTAGATAATCAGCTGCACATGTGCACTGGGGGTATAGCTCAGTGGTAGAGCATTTGACTGCAGATCAAGAGGTCCCCGGTTCAAATCCGGGTGCCCCCTTCATTTTTACATTTCCGAATACTCCAGATCTGAATTACTGAACCGCATTAGCAACAAAAGGAAAGAAATAAATATATTACTATAGCTAAGAGCTGTGTTTGGGTACGGGTAATTATATGTGTGGAGTGCTATGGCCCAGCGCTAGTTAAAGGGTCCCTCCTTGTACATTTGTCTGCTCCTATCAATACAAAAACACACAGAACCTTGGTCTTAGGAAATCGTATTTGCCTGTAAGGGCAGAACTGTTTATGTCTCTAGGTATATACTATTTACACATTGGGCTCAGGCTCCTGGGTTGGGAGGTGTAGATAAAATGCAGATGTGCTAATCTCCTAATGCAGACACCCAGAATGAAATGTCTGCACCCGCCCTGCTTTATGCTGAAAGACTTATTGCTAGGTGTTTTACATCAGTATGACTGTGTGTGTATATATATACACACACACACACACACACACACACACACACACACACACACACACACACACACACACACACACACACTATATGTATTGGGAGAGCTCTAGACCCGAAGGTAGGCAAAATAAAGCTGCTCCAGTGGCTGCTGTCTGTCAATCTTGCCCCTTTGGGGTCTCCCAGAGCAGTCAGAGGATGAAAGCGCTATAACCCCAGCACAAGATTTGTTTTTCACAATAATAGGTCAGAAGATTCAACCAACGTTCTTCAGGGGTTCCAAACTCCCACTCCTTTAGGACTTGAATGGTGGCCATGACTAGAGATGATGCTGGGTCAGGAATAACAAATAATAAGGTATTTGCAGTGCAGGTTGCCTATTCTGACATTTCAGAAACTCCTACCATCAATAACTAAATCCTCATTTTTTTGTTATTACCTATCAAGCATCAGATTCAATCACAAAGGCGGAGTATCTTCTGAAATCTTATTGGGAAAGTGCTTGCACTTGTGGTACTCTCATCCTTTTACATGCACTGCACCTTGCTTTATGGTCAGTGGGAGGTATTTTGTGTCTGTGCCATGCCTTCTGCATTGATATGATGAGGAGGAGGTGTGGGGGGGGGGGGGCACAGGTCCTGTTTTTTGGAAAAGTTTCTAAATGTGCTTATTGATTAGGGGTATGGGGGGCCATGGACATGTTATGTTATGTGTTTTTCTAAATGTGCTTATTGATTAGGGGTATGGGGGGCCATGGACATGTTATGTTATGTGTTTTTCTAAATGTGCTTATTGATTAGGGGTATGGGGGGCCATGGACATGTTATGTTATGTGTTTTTCTATATGCGTTTATTGATTAGGGGTATGGGGGGCCATGGACAGATATGTTATGTGTTTTTCTATATGTGTTTATTGATTAGGGGTATGGGGGGCCATGGATAGATATGTTATATGCTTTTATATATAAATAGGGATAAGTGACACTAATATTTGACTAGTAATAACTAGTATTTTTATGAACCCAGGTTGTGGAACACAGGGTCAGTCTGATGCCCTCTCTTCACACTTCCGGAACCGACGGGATGAGGAATTCACCTATACTGACAGATTCAGCCCTGAGGACTCCAGGTAGGTATTGGCATACCCTTTCTGTCTATCTTAGTCGTCAGCATGTTGGATATCTGATCTTTAAGAACAGTTTTTCCTGGACTGTGATTGGGACAAATATTGGGGACAAAGGTTGATGTTTTGAGACAATATCACAGATTAGGTACAGAACACACACACTGTGGAAGAGTACAGTAGCTGGAATAGGAAGTAGTGTCATCTCTTTCTGACATAGCATTCACCCTTGATGTCCTTGCTGCAGTCTGTATAGAATGCTGGAGCTGAGGTAGTGCCCCTCTCCTTTCAACAAAAAAGGTGTCCTCATTGTTTACATTGATCTCCCACTGCTTCCTAATTCACTTTTATACATTTGACATATAGACTTCTGGCACTTCCCGAGACCCACCATTGTTCCTTGTGAGACTCTTCCTCAGATGTCTCCATCCTCAGTAGCCCTGAGATCCACTGCTTTTGCTTGTGGGATTTTTTTTCAGACGACTCCATTTTCTGTAGCCCTGAGACCCACAGCAGTTGCTTGTAGATTTTTCGTTAGACATCTCTATCCTCTGTAGCCATGAGACCCATCACTGTTCCTCGTGAGACTTTTCTTTAGACCTCTTTATCTTCTCTAGCCCTGAGACCCATCACTGTATGTTGTAAAACTCATCTTCAGATGTCTTCATCCTCTGTAGCTTCAAAATCCACCACTGTTCCTTGCGGGACTCTTCTTCAGATGTCTTTGTCTTCTCTAGCCCTCAGAGCCACCACGGTTCATTGTGAGACTTTTTTTCAGAATTTCTGACTTCTCTAGGCCTGAGACCTGCCACTGTTTACTTGTAAGATTCTTCTTCTGACATCTTCGTTCTTTCTAGCCCTAAGAACCACCACTGTACCTTGTGAGACTCTTTTTCAGATGTCTTCATCCTCTGTAGCTCCAAAATCCATCAATGTTCCTTGTGAGACTCTTCAGATGTCCCTGTCTTCTCTATCTCTGAGACCCGTACTTGTTCCTTGAGAGACTCTTCTTCAGATGTTTCTGACTTCTCTAGCCCTGAGACCCACCATTGTTTACCTGTAAGACTCTTCTTTTGACGTCTCCATTCTCTATAGCCCTGAGACCCACCACTGTTCTTTGTGAGACTTTTCTTCTTACATCTTTATCTTCTCTAGCCATGAGACCCGCCACTTAACCTTGTGATACTCTTCTTCAGATGTCTCCATCTTCTGTAGCCTTGAGACCCACCACTGTTCATTGTGGGACTCTTCCTTAGACTTCTCGATCTTCTGTAGCCCTGAGACATACCACTGATCCTTGTGAGACTCTTCCTCAAATATCTTCATCCTCCGTAGCCCTAAGACCCACCACTTTTTCTTGTAAGGCTCTTCTTCCTATGTCTCTGACCTCTCTTACCCCTGAGACCCACCACTGTTACCTGTAAGCCTCTTCTTCAGATGTCTCTATCTTCAGTAGCCCTTAGACCCACCGCTGTTCCTTGTGAGACTTTTCTGCATGAGTTTCCATTCTCTGTAGCTCTGAGACATACCACTGTTCCTTGCAAGACTCTTCCTCAGATGGCTCTGTCTTCTGTAGGCCTGAGACCCACTACTGTTCCCTGTAAAACTCTTCTTCAGACATCTCATACTTCTCAGCCCTGAAACCCACCACTGTTCCTTGTAGGTCTCTTCTTCAGACATCTCCATCTTTTGTAGCCCTGTGATCCACCACTGTTCCTAGAGAGACTCTTTCTCGGACATCTCTGTCCTCTGTAGCCCCGAGACCCACCACTGTTCTTGTGAAGCACCTCAACAGACAGGCAATGCTGTTCTGAATTGGCCAAATTCTAGAAAATTCTTAACACTCAAGAAAATGTCTTAATCCTTGCCCTAGCATTACATTGGGCATTTGATTATGGATGACATTGGTATTTGTCTAGTTGTGGATTTCTTGGTAAACATTTTGGACTTGGACTTATAGCTTCCCTAGAAATCCCTTTCACATTGCGTCAGGGACTCACCAGACCTTTTGATTTGTAAAGAGACCCTGTCAGTTCCATAACAAATTTTGAAAGGAAGTTTACTGCAATTGAAGAGATTTTATACTCTTCTCTCTGGTGGGCCTGTGTCTTGTACCTCTCCTGCGTTCTTGTGCTGCAGACTCCATCAGACTCTTCAGCATTCAACATTCCCAGAAATGTTGGATGGCTGTGTCCTCCAGTTTCATCCTGTAGTTCTTCCCCAGACCACTGTCTCCTTGCTGAGACATGTAGTGATGTAGGGATCGAAGGAAGGAAAGACAGCGCAGGGAACTCAAGAATCCAACTTTCCTGCCAGTGTCAAATGCTGAAGAGTCCTCTGGAGGCTGCAGTTCTGGAACAGAGGGGATGTATGAGACAAGGTCCAACTGGGGTTGGATGGGTACGTTTTTGGGGGTTGGAACTGACGGGGTCACTTTTGGCGCAGCCTCAGTCCTCACCTTTTCAGAAGGGCAAATAACCGTCACATCACATCTCTCCTCACTTTCCATAGAGGTGGTAGGGACCTTTGAATAGGACTGTTATTCCCTTTGTGTTCTGTTATTCCTGTACGTCTTGCATTGTAAAGCATGGCTTGTCATTGTACCTTTTGTATGTAACTTCCCCCTGTGTCCGCTCTTTGTTCTTCATCTTGTAGACAGGAGGAATATCTACAAGAGGACTCAGAAGAAGACTACATCTCGACACTTGAAACAACCCTCGCAGCGTTACAAAACAAGGTGCGACCAGACCTAGCAGAGCTTTAGTGATCTCTATAAGACTGCAGGTCACATAAACCTGTTGGCTGGTACCGTCCCTCCATTTATGTCTTTTATTTCCAGACAGTCCAAGTGTAGATCAAAGGCTCAGATCACACAGCTTTACATAAGGGTACCAGTCTTTATTTCAGCCAATTGAACTCAGATGAAGATAATGGTTATATTTTGGGAAAAGAAGGATCCTAATTCTGGTGTGTTAGCTATGTGATTTCAGCCTAATATATATATAGAGCTGCCGATGAGTGGAGAAGAAAACCTTTCCCGCTCATTGAAAATGCTGCTTCCTTCCCTATGTAGTGTTCTTTGCTGGCAGAGCTGAGTAACAGCCACACCCCTCATGTCATGTGTCCTCAGAGAGAGGGGGTGTGCCCGACCAGATCTTTTACTGAGTGATGATTGCATTGTAAATTCATATGAGCACTGAGTTCATCTCTAGTGCCTATTAAACTGCACAGTCATATTCAGAAACCCTGAACAGCTGATGTAACAGAAAAATGGAGTTTGTTAGTACAATGTCTATCAGACTGCTATTTATTCTGTGACTTCACCTGGGATTTAAAGAACTGCTTCACACCAGCTGAGAGTTAGCCCTCATTCACACGGGTAACGGTCGGCCCGTACAGATCCATGCTGCATACACGGCCGTATCGGGCAGCTCCCGGGAAGGACAGGTGCTGCGTGTGATAATACGCAGCAGCCTGTCCTTCTCTATGGGAGTACACGGCCGTACGCTCACCCGACCTGCGCGTCTGAGTACGCTGACGGGATGGATCTTGTCTGTGTCCGAGCAGGGACACCCTTACGGACGTGCAGGTCGGGTGAGCGTAGAGCGGCGTACGGCTGCGTACTCCCATCGAGAAGAACAGACTGCTGCGTACTAATCACACGGAGCACCTGTCTTTCCCGGGAGCTGCCCGATACGGCCGTGCACGCAGCACAGATCTGTCCGGGCCAGCCGTTACCCGTGTGAATGAGGGCTTAACCTCAGGCTTTCAGGTAGGAGGGGGAAGTACTGGGCCTCTTTGTATTCTGAAACATGTCAGCCCTCATGTGTATATATGTCTGTTAGTAGATACAATATTTGCATTGCTTTGCTAGAGTATGAGTGTAACTAGGCAGTGATGAATGGAGTACAGGTCTATCAGGAAGCAATGAGAACTTTCCCAGCCATCACTTGCTTGTTTGTATTGCAGGTCTGACCTTTCCGATATCTGCTATTCTGTTTGCACTTGGAGATGTTTGACTTCTTAGTTTACACTTCAAATAGCAGAAATACAGGTTTACCTCCCTTAAGGGTGTTTTGTTGTTGTTGAGCACGTCTCAACTGTGTATTTAGCTGTCGGTCTGACGTTGCCTTTTAAATATTTGTTCAATGTTCCATCTTGTTAGGTGAGGGAGATGGAAAGCCAGCTGAAGAAGCTGCAGAAGCCTCAGATGGACACAAGGGGGCAGCACCCGCTACAATGATGTACTGTACCTCCATACCGCGCCACCGGTACAGCAAGAAGGACTCCAGACCATTTGTGCACGAGGACCGCTAATCACCCACAAGACCCGCGCCGGCAGTCTGTAGGCCATCCTGACCGCAGACTACACTGAGCGTTGAACTTACTGTCCATTTTCTTTTGTGTACTGTAGTTAAAACTCTGATCCTCATAAACTGAAGGTGCTGATCATACTCAGGAAGTTGCCGACATCATTTTCTCTGATCATAATTCAGTGCAGATGCAGAACAGAACCAGTATAAGCAAAGCCCAACTCCGCCCAAATCTCTTTTAAGTTAGGAAGGGTTCAATTCCCAGTTGGATTTGTATTGGTGGCTGTTGGGGAAAATGCTGCTCACTTCCTTCACTGTCACCAGGACAGGAAGTGAGCCCATGTTTCTCCACGATAGTTATTCACAGCATAGTGTCTATCCTTTCCTCACCTCAAAAATAAGAGTTTTGGCTGGGGATGGGTCTTGGGTAAGAACTTTAGTTTAATATCATGTCTGGATATCATTTTTAAACGTCATCTTTTCAAATCTTTCAGTATAATTATCTATGGGACTTTTTTTTACTTTTAGCAGGGAAGAAGATAATATAGTCATTGGCCTGAAACCCTCCGAAAATCTTGTCTGTGTCCGCCGCAGCTTGAGCAAGGACACCTGAATCTACTAGGTGGGCAGATCACCTGAAACTCCTAGGTGGGTGTAGACGCATTAAACACTGGGCGGGGACACCTGGACCTCCTAGGCAGGAGAGGACACCTGGACCTCCTAGGTGGACAGGGACACCTGGGACTCCTAGGTGGACAGGGACACCTGGGACTCCTAGGTGGACAGGGACACCTGGGACTCCTAGGTGGACAGGGACACCTGGGACTCCTAGGTGGACAGGGACACCTGGGACTCCTAGGTGGACAGGGACACCTGGGACTCCTAGGTGGACAGGGACACCTGGGACTCCTAGGTGGACAGGGACACCTGGGACTCCTAGGTGGACAGGGACACCTGGGACTCCTAGGTGGACAGGGACACCTGGGACTCCTAGGTGGACAGGGACACCTGGGACTCCTAGGTGGACAGGGACACCTGGGACTCCTAGGTGGACAGGGACACCTGGGACTCCTAGGTGGACAGGGACACCTGGGACTCCTAGGTGGACAGGGACACCTGGGACTCCTAGGTGGACAGGGACACCTGGGACTCCTAGGTGGACAGGGACACCTGGGACTCCTAGGTGGACAGGGACACCTGGGGCTCCTTGGTGGACAGACACCTGCGATTCCTAGGTGAACAGAGACACCTGCGATTCCTAGGTGGACAGACACCTGCGATTCCTAGGTGAACAGAGACACCTGCGATTCCTAGGTGAACAGGGACACCTGCGATTTCTAGGTGGACAGGGACACCTGGAACTCCAAGGTGGATGGGGAAACCTGAAAATTTCTAGGTGGAAGAAGACACTTGAAAGTTCTAGGTGGGCATGCACATCTGGAACTCTTAGGTGGGCAGGGCTACCTTGACCACTGAAAATCCAGGAACACCTGGAACTCCTAGGTAGGCATAAACATCTGGAACTTTTAAGTGGGCAGGGGGACCTTGAGCTCCTAGCTGAGCAAGAACTATTGGAACTCCTAGGTGGGCAGAGGAACTTGAAAAGTCTAGATGAGCAGGGTAAGCTGAAATTCTTTGGAGTCAGAACACCTGGAACTCCTATGTGGTTGTGCCAAAGCATTGCACTGTGGCGAGAGAGGTCCCTGTTGGATATACTGTAAGAAGCCAAAGGGTGAAAGAATACCCTTTCCCTGTGTGTGTCTGTTTCCAGGTCCACGTATGGCCCGGGAACCACACAAGTGTGAACACAACATAATTGATGCCACAAAAGAAACTTTGTATGACGTAATCTGCTTTTATTCAGTATGTTCTGCAACTTCTGTCATTGTAGTAGTAGAGGCGCAGGTGGGTAAAACCAACAGGAGACGCAACTAAATAGCATTTGTGTTTAAACTTTGCCTTTTGCCTGCAGTTCTTTCAGTTTTATATTTGTGGTACATTTTATGTTAAAGATTTTTCCTTTTATAAATGGTTTTATATATAAATATATATATTTTCTTTTTAATTCTTTAAGCAGATTCTGTATTTTACAAATAAACATTTATTATAAGGTTTATCCATGACGCTCCGTTTGTAAACTGTCCTGGATCTTCTTTGGTTGCGTCTTGATTTTTCATTGCAGTTTGTGTAATCTGTTCTCCCCTCACTTTACAGGAAGTGCAGAAATGACTCCTCGTCATTGTATCACCATTCATGGTTTTCCTCATGCTGAATATGATGTCTCCTTGTCTCTTGTACCTTTTGACTTGCTGGAGAAGAGTGTTTTGGTTGCCTGTGACCATGGCCCTGGTAACTGAAACCGTGTCCTATTTCTGAGAATTGTGTTTGAGATGGTAGCTCGGAGTCATGTGACACTAGGGGGCTTTTTTTATTTGATTTATGTCTCTTGTATGTCTTTCATAGAAGAATGATCATGGTTTCATTGAGGGAAGCTCTGACTGATGCTCAGAAGACCTGAGGGCTAATCCTTTGGTTTGCTATTTATTTCCCCTTCTCAGTGCTGATGACCTCATCCAACCTTCTTCATCCACATGGTTTCCATGCATCGGCTTCTTGGTAGTGATGGCGGTAATCCATTCCTGCGCTATGTGTGTAAGCAGAACTACCCACAGGTAATGTCACTGGTGCATGTGACAGGGGGACAGCGCAGGAACTCAGTTGGGAGAATGTCTGAACAAGGACCTTCATGGCAGGATCACCAAGGTAATATTTTAAAGAAGCTGCAGATTTAAATAGATTAAAAACAACTTTTGGGATTTACATATGTATGAGCTTGTATGAGATTTACATGGTTGGGTTTTAATCTGCTTGTAACGTAATTGGAGAAGAACAATTTCATTCGATTATAGAATCTGTCTATAATGTAGGGAACAGAATCGGCGGACTTTATGGTATTATTTTTATATATTGATAACTTTTTCAGTTCATTTTTTTAATTATTATTGTGTAAGTTTTGCCCACTTCTCAAATAGAAGAACACACTTTAACCCTTTGTAGCCTTCTACTGGTTTGATGGGACCGACAATTGGGGGGGTCCTAGTGTGGAGGAGATCGCTCAGAGACTGACACCCTTTGTCTAGTTATTATGACAAAATAAAATACTAACTTTGTCATAGTTGCTGCTTTGGCTGGAAGTATTCGATGTGTTGGCCTTCCTCTTATTGTAGTTTCATTGGCTGGGGGTTAAGTCCCCGTGGTGTCTCCTGCTGGTGAAATGTCTTGTACTTTCCTGTTAGACTGTGCTTGTGTGGAGATGGCTCAGAGACCAGTGTCCTCTGGTGGGTGTAGAGGAGAACTGAGGCCTGAGGTATCTGTTGGGGGTCTTATCCAATTGGTCCTAGCCTTGTCTTTGTGAGATAGAACGAGCACCTCAATGGTGACATGTCGTGGTGATGAGGTATAACTGCGGGGTGTACCTTGTGGGTTAGAGTTCTGCCTTACAGCCAGTGATTGTTATTTTTACTCGGCTAATCATTTCACTTCTTTTGTTGGGAGAGTTCTGTCTGTAAGAGACTTTTGGAGTTGGCATGTCGCTGTTTGGGTGAAATGTCATCAACTCCCAAGATGGACTCTCCAGAGAACTAGTTCACGTGTGAGCTCTATGAGTTTCTATAATAACCTGTTTGTATGAAGATGGGTCAGAGGGCGATACTCAGAACTCTGGGTACTTACACATGAACCTGGTTTAGTAGTTTACTTATTATTATTTTTTTGTATTGTACAAATGGTTCCCAATCCTGAAATAGAAGAACGAGCACTTCAATGGTTGAGCTGAGGCGGTGGCTCAGAGGATAGGAGCTCTGACTGGTCTGCTGGAGACCTGAGTTCGAATCCACACATGAAAGCGTTCAATGAAAGTGCTGGAGACCCTCCTGAGTGCGATACCACAAGAGCGCTGTAGAGGGAAAGCCTCATGAGTCCTGGGTGCTGTGCAGTACCTGAGCCCCCTGTTGGTGGAATGGGGTAGTGGGAAATATTTCAAACCCACTACTCTGTCCCACCACCAGGGGGTTCAGATACTGCACAGCACCTGGGAGGTGACTTGGATATATATATATATCTGGGGTGAGCCAAAAAAAAAACCCCTAAGTCCCTAAATTTTGAATGGGCAGCCCCGGTAAGACAGCCCCTTGTATTTATATATGTTGCAGTGATGTCACAGACTATGGACCGAAGAGGGGGTAGTCCACACTCTATTGTGATGCCACACATGTTACAGGCCTGTGGGGGCCTGGGACTGGAGCAGACGGGTGGGTTGTCCATGGCCTCCAAGCTTTCACTCAGCAATTCGAGCTCGATTCTACTGTGCTTCCATGTACTCATTCCTGGGGGTCTACAGCACTCTTGTGGTATCGCACTTGTGGGGCCTACAGCACTTTCATGGATTTGCACTTGAGGTCTGCAGCGCTCTCATTGATTGGCCCTTGGGGATCTGCAGCGCTTGTGTGGATTTGAACTCAGGTCTATGGCGCTCTGGGTCAACACTCTTATCCACTGAGCTACTCGCCTCTGCTCAGCAACTCATGTGTTCATTCTCCTATTTCAGGAGTGATAAGTCGGCACAAATTCAGAAAGCAAAACTGAGATTCGAACCGGCGACTCCAAAATATCTGCTGGGCCATAGACGAGCGCCTAAACCTCTGAGCCAGGTGGCCCTTTGTCTAGCAGGCCCGTCATTCAGGACTTAGGAAGTGAAATGTGATCAGCGACTCTTATAAATTTAATTTAGAAGAACCGGGAATCGAACCTGCGACTCCAAAATCACTTCTGGGCCCGGCTGCCAAACCCCTACGCCAGAGCCAAGGTCTGATGTTGGGGGGTTTAGCAGCCAGCCCTTTAAACATCTGGAAGTAGGAAATCAGGAAAATATACTTAGTATATATATATAAAAAAAGATAATTGATTGTGAGTAAAAGTGGGACTTAGAATATTTTTTCCTCCTTTGGATCAGCTGTGACTCAGACACTTAGCAGTCAGCCCTTTACACATCAAGACTTAGTACATACAATCATCATTGATGTGTTCCATTCATGATGTGCTCCTCCCATTTTGCATAATTGGCAGATTAATGAAGATTGGCACCAGGTGATTCAATATCCCTCCCGCCATCAATATTTATAATGAGCTGGGACTTATCTCTTCTTATTAATTTATGGGGTTGTGGGCAGAATGTTTAGCAGATGGGCTGTCCTCCAATTTCAGACCCACAGGTTGGGTTGAGTTGATGATGATGACGGCACACAGGTTGGGTTGGGTTGCTGTAGACCCTCCTGAGTGCGATACCACAAGAGTGCTGTAGAGAGAAAGCTTTGTGTGTCCTGGGTGCTGTGCAGTACCTGAGCCCCCTGCTGGTGGAACGGGGTAGTGGGAAATATTTCAAACCCACTACTCTGTCCCACCACCAGGGGGTTCAGATACTACACAGCACCTGGGAGGTGATCTGGATATATATATCTATCTCTATATATATCTATCTCTATATCTATATCTCTATATCTATATCTGGGGTGAGCCAAAAAAACCCTAAGTCCCTAAATTTTGAATGGGCCGCCCCGGTAAGACAGCCCCTTGTATTTATATATGTTGCAGTGATGTCACAGACTATGGACCGAAGAGTACCTGGGAGGTGATCTGGATATATATATCTATCTCTATATATATCTATCTCTATATCTATATCTCTATATCTATATCTGGGGTGAGCCAAAAAAACCCTAAGTCCCTAAATTTTGAATGGGCCGGCCCGGTAAGACAGCCCCTTGTATTTATATATGTTGCAGTGATGTCACAGACTATGGACCGAAGAGGGGGTAGTCCACACTCTATTGTGATGCCACACATGTTACAGGCCTGTGGGGACCTGGGACTGGAGCAGACTGGTGGGTTGTCCATGGCCTCCAAGCTTTCACTCAGTGATCCAAGCTCGAGTCTACTGTGCTTCCATGTACTCATCCCTGGGGGTCTACAGCGCTCTCATTGGTTGGCCCTTGGGGGTCTACAGCACTTGTGTGGATTTGAACTCGGGTCTACGGCGCCCTGGGTCAACACTCTTATCCACTGAGCTACTCGCCTCTGCTCAGCAACTTATGTGTTCATTCTCCTAGTTCAGGAGTGATAAGTCGGCACAAATTCAAAAAGTAAAACTGAGATTTGAACCGGCAACTCCAAAATCTCTGCTGGGCCCTTAGGCCGGCTTCTAAACCTCTGAGCCAACTAGCCCTTTGTCTAGCAGTCTGGTCATTCAGGACTTAGGAAGTGAAATGTGATCAGTGACTTAAAAATTTAAATTAGAGGTTGATGATGACGACGAGCCAAGCCTTTCATTTTTAGAGCTGGCTTAGGGGATCCGTAAGGTGGAATGGTCATAGCTGTGGTGTTGGAGTTCCTGGTTCTAACCCCAGTTCCAGCTCCTTGGATTAGGATTATATAAATACAGCCGCTATGAAGGGAGGTTTCTTGGATTTTGTGCATTGATAGCGGTGATACTGGTGTGCTGGTGGTCATTAAAAATATTGGAGGGAAAATGTGGACAGGAACCAGTAAACCCATCCCAGTATTTCAATCTCTCGTTCAATAACTAATTTCTTTTGCCAAACTTACGTCCATTTGCGGTCAGGCGTCACACAATTCCAGTATTTATTTGGCTGCATATATGACCTGTTGTTGTTATTATTACATATATATGTTTTGCTTTCTCAGCCCCAGGTCCCCAAAAGCCTGTAAAGTGCGGGCATCACATTAGCCTGTGGGCCTCTCCTCTTCTTCGGGCCATGGTCTGTAATCACTGCAGCAGCTACATTTACATTGTGCTGCCTCACTGGGGCAGCAAAGCCCAAAGATGGGACTTAAAGTGGCATTAAACCCTCAGATTTTTTAACATAAACCCAGTGGTGTATTTAGGTTTGGGGCTGCCCTAGGCAAGACAAAACTCGGGCACCCCCCCATACACTAAATTTACCCCACCTGGCTGTGATCTCATGTGGGCTCTGCGGTGGTCTCTACAGGATCTTTGGTGGGCTCTGTGGGGTCTCAGGCTGCTAAGCCCACCTTATATATATACCGTGTTTCCCCGAAAGTAAGACCTAGCACTATCTTCAGGGATTTCTGTAATATAAGACCTACCCCGAAAATAAGACCTAGTTCGGTGGTAGATCTCATATTACAGACATGCCTGAAGATAGTGCTAGCCGCAGCTCCCTGACTTGTGAGCTGGCTGCCGGCCACAAAGTAGCGGGCCGCGGGCCGGTACATCTGCCGCTCGGCCGGAATCTGCATCCCGAGGCAAACGCCTTGTTTGCCTCACGGCAGATACGCCCCTGCATAAACCAATACTGTAATGTGTGCGTTACTGTAATCCATGGTTGTTTCCCTTCTCTTTGCTGCTCTTCCTTTTAAATCCTCATGTCTTCTCATGCTGGGGGAGAACTTCCCTTTGCAGCTGAGTGCCTCTTACTGTAGTGCTGGCTCAGGTTACAACCCTATACACAGACACCGTGTATCCATTCCTGAGACAAGGCAGTCTGCTGCAAAACAGAAGTTCTGCCCAGCTTGAGAACAGATACGGATTTAAAATGAAGAGCAGCAAAGAGAAGGGAAACTACCCTGGATTACAGTAAGGCGCACATTACAGTATTGTTTTATGTTAAAAAATCTGAGGGTTTAATGTCAGGAGAAGTTTGGTGTGAATTGAATATTACACATTCCTAGTTACCCCAATGCTTTAGTGTCAATGCAGCTGACCCACACTAGCTACCGAGACCTGAGCGTTTCAGTGACCGCTGATCAGTCATCTCTCGGTCTTTGCTTGCAGCAGGGGGTGGGCAAGGTTAGTCCCCCCTTCCACTCTCTTCTTCTCCAGCTACAGATCAGGGAGAGGGGCAGATGCGGTTGGCTTTGGCTCTCAGCCACACACACAGCCAGTTCTCAATTAGCCAGCTGGGGTGGATCCTTGCAACATTGTAAAGTTCCTTCTCAACCACGGGGCAACTCCACCCCGAATAGTGGGCGCAAGCCTCCTATTGGCTAACTGTGGGTCACAGGATTGCCTTAGTATACATGGATTTACCCATATATAGCCCAGATCTCATTGGTGCCCAGATGTGTGCCTCCCAGGTACTGCACAGTGCCGAGTATAGGATCTGGTGATCCCGGGAATTTGTTTTCTTCAGCACGGCGCATAGAATAAAAACAGGAAACATCATCACTTTACACTTTTATTAGAGAAATTCTGGGTCCCCTTTAATTTTTTTTTCAAAAACAGGCCCCTGGTATATAAAAAAGCAAAACACAAAGAAGTGTATTTATAAAGAAAATTCACAGAGCCCTTCATCCTACAAAACTCCATGTACATTTGTTCTGTGTGCATGGGGAAAAAACAGGTTAGTATATTTTGTTTCCAGGTCCAAAACAATTCCACATAATGGCCACTAGATGGCGCTGAGGAGCATATAAGTATTTCCTATGATCTTCGGCTCCATCTAGTGGCCATCATGTGGTATTTCCTCCTTCATTGTAATCTTATGAATGATCGACATTCGACCTGGACAGAAAACATCATTTCTGCCCTCATTCACACCGCATGCAGTTTCACAAGGTGAATATCTCTGTGAATTGTTTATAAATACACCCGAAGGTGGCTGCAGGAAATCCGGCATCTCAGCCCAGCCGGTCGCTGGAAATATGTGAAATGATAAAACAAGGCGTGAATGGTGATGTGCATCTCGTAGAAGCTGTAACATGGGGATGTCTTGTTAAAATGTTATTTTCAACATCTTTAAATCTGCAGCTTTGATTCAAATAATCCCTGGTGATCCTGCCACGAGGGTCCTTGTTCAGTCACTTCCTGTTCTCACAATTGTTGTCACCCTGTCGCATCCGCTTTTGATGGAGACAAGTGGGCGTTTTAACACAGGGACGTTTCAATGTTGTCACCGTTGGGAAACCTGCCCTGAGAAATGTCATACAACCATCGCTGGAGTGCATGAGGACAGGAAGTGGCTTCAAAGAATCACCAAAGGAGGAAAAAGGGGAAATAAGGATTTGATTGAAATAATGGCAATTTTACCTTCTTCTGTCCTCACCTGAAGGTTGCTCCGCCTGCGCAGGGTTATGTCCAGCCAATAGTGCCGCCTGGTGCTTCCACTGCCAGCCATAACCTTGTGTACCTCCCCCCTCCTCTGCAGTCATTGGGTGCAGTGCAGGCCTCCTCCACCTCCCTCTGCCTTCTGGTACACAAGGTATGTGGGGACAATTAATGTAAGGGGCACTCTGATGGGGACAATGATGTAAGGGGCACTCTGATGGGGACAATGATGTAAGGGGCACTCTGATGGGGACAATTCATGTAAGGGGCACTCCGATGGGGACAATTAATGAGAGGGGGTATTGAGGGCACATAAGATTTGGACTCACCGGACCTCCTTGATTTTGTTCAGCGCCCCTGCTGAAGTCCGTATTCCCCTCTAATAGACTTTGAACAAAAAATGAAACGTATAAGTGAGTTCCGGCAGGAAATTGGAAGGAAGTTCAAGTCAATGATATGTATAAAGATCTGAGGGAGGACCGAATCATCAATATAGAGGGAGGAAGAGCTGTGAACTTCCATACAAATAGGTCAGTAAACGTCTCCACTCGCCGCTCTTTCCGGGCCGAGAAATTCTCTCTATGAAAGTCCACCTGTTTACCTGCTTTACACGCACCGTGTCACCGGCTACAACACCTGGCAGGAAAATCAAATATTCTACATACCTCTGGACTCGTTCAGGAAGAATCGATTCCCTAGCCCAGTCCCGCGTTATAGCCCTTTCATCCTATAAGAGTAATCTAATTATTGTCTGTGCTGCCCCAGCTCCTTCACCCCTCCCTTTACCTCCCTACATAATCTTTTAGGTAGCTGCCAGGAGAGGAGTGAAGGAGAAGACTATAGCATGCCACTTGAGTGACAGTTCTGAGTCTGCTGGGGCTGCCTACATCACATCCAAGATGGCGGCGCCCACCAGTGGTCTCCTCCTGGCTCCTACTTCACAACTGAGTCCTGTACTAATGTAGGGCCCAGCAAGAGACACCACAGTCCCCAGCGGGGACACAGCCATTCCACACTTCTTCTGAAAGTGCTGTTTACCTGGTTAACCCACCCCCCCTACTTCCTTTGAGTCACAGGCCAACCATAACCTAAACCTACCTTCTAAATGTATCCCTCAACCATCAGCATCATCCCTAAATCTCAGGGAACCCTCGGGTGAGGGGTGCCAGGCTGCGTTGTGGGGCGGGAGGGGGCGTTAATATACCCCCCTGCCCACAGTGCGATCGCCTGCACCGGAACGTTAAGTGCCCTCCAGGAGGAGCCTAAGAGTTAAAGCACAACTCCGCTAAAGAAATGCCAACACAACGTCCTAATCATGTCAGAAACATTGAGGAAAATGCATGCTAGCCCCAGAAAGCATCCGGAGAGGTGCCAATTGTTGCCTCCCGCGTGTGGCCGCTCATCCCCAATGATCACAGTGGAGTCGGTCTGCTCCCAGGATGCCCTGCAGGCCTCAGAGTTCTCTGTTCTGTAGGAGGCACAAAGAGAAGTCAGCGGTTAGTGAAAGCTGCTCGCTGGTAATACAGCCGCGGGCCCGGAGGAAAGTGTTGTGCAACGCAAACATATAAAGCCAATGTGGGGAGAAACTTGTATGTGGAGATTCCAATGACTATGACTCCGCCTCCCGGCCATCCCAGGTCATCAGACGATCCCTTCTAGATTAAAGGGACAGGTGGATATATATACACACACACACACACACAGTATACACACACACACACTATGACCGCATTACTGAACTGACCTTCTTACCCCACAATGTCACATAGTTACAAACTGCTGGATTTCGGATGTTTGTGAATTCCACGAAGGAACCAAAGTAACAGTTTCTGCCGTCTCCCTCCCTCCTCATAAATGTTACAATGTTCATCATTCCCAAGTACCCGGAGGACTCCGCACTGATCTCAGCGTTCTGGGGATTTGTATGCAAGGGGCAGATCACCCGAAAATGATACCTGGTGAGCCAACTCAGCCCCCGGCCTTACTTTATGCTGCAATGAGGAGATCTCCCGGCCAAAATGGTGGTGGTGGGAGCTCCTCATAATGGGCACAGCAGGTGTACAGACCCAGGAACTCAGCACAGGGATGGTGGGAGCTCCTCATAATGGGCACAGCAGGTGTACAGACCCAGGAACTCAGCACAGGGATGGTGGGAGCTCCTCATAATGGGCACAGCAGGTGTACAGACCCAGGAACTCAGCACAGGGATGGTGGGAGCTCCTCATAATGGGCACAGCAGGTGTACAGACCCAGGAACTCAGCACAGGGATGGTGGGAGCTCCTCATAATGGGCACAGCAGGTGTACAGACCCAGGAACTCAGCACAGGGATGGTGGGAGCTCCTCATAATGGGCACAGCAGGTGTACAGACCCAGGAACTCAGCACAGGGATGGTGGGAGCTCCTCATAATGGGCACAGCAGGTGTACAGACCCAGGAACTCAGCACAGGGATGGTGGGAGCTCCTCATAATGGGCACAGCAGGTGTACAGACCCAGGAACTCAGCACAGGGATGGTGGGAGCTCCTCATAATGGGCACAGCAGGTGTACAGACCCAGGAACTCAGCACAGGGATGGTGGGAGCTCCTCATAATGGGCACAGCAGGTGTACAGACCCAGGAACTCAGCACAGGGATGGTGGGAGCTCCTCATAATGGGCACAGCAGGTGTACAGACCCAGGAACTCAGCACAGGGATGGTGGGAGCTCCTCATAATGGGCACAGCAGGTGTACAGACCCAGGAACTCAGCACAGGGATGGTGGGAGCTCCTCATAATGGGCACAGCAGGTGTACAGACCCAGGAACTCAGCACAGGGATGGTGGGAGCTCCTCATAATGGGCACAGCAGGTGTACAGACCCAGGAACTCAGCACAGGGATGGTGGGAGCTCCTCATAATGGGCACAGCAGGTGTACAGACCCAGGAACTCAGCACAGGGATGGTGGGAGCTCCTCATAATGGGCACAGCAGGTGTACAGACCCAGGAACTCAGCACAGGGATGGTGGGAGCTCCTCATAATGGGCACAGCAGGTGTACAGACCCAGGAACTCAGCACAGGGATGGTGGGAGCTCCTCATAATGGGCACAGCAGGTGTACAGACCCAGGAACTCAGCACAGGGATGGTGGGAGCTCCTCATAATGGGCACAGCAGGTGTACAGACCCAGGAACTCAGCACAGGGATGGTGGGAGCTCCTCATAATGGGCACAGCAGGTGTACAGACCCAGGAACTCAGCACAGGGATGGTGGGAGCTCCTCATAATGGGCACAGCAGGTGTACAGACCCAGGAACTCAGCACAGGGATGGTGGGAGCTCCTCATAATGGGCACAGCAGGTGTACAGACCCAGGAACTCAGCACAGGGATGGTGGGAGCTCCTCATAATGGGCACAGCAGGTGTACAGACCCAGGAACTCAGCACAGGGATGGTGGGAGCTCCTCATAATGGGCACAGCAGGTGTACAGACCCAGGAACTCAGCACAGGGATGGTGGGAGCTCCTCATAATGGGCACAGCAGGTGTACAGACCCAGGAACTCAGCACAGGGATGGTGGGAGCTCCTCATAATGGGCACAGCAGGTGTACAGACCCAGGAACTCAGCACAGGGATGGTGGGAGCTCCTCATAATGGGCACAGCAGGTGTACAGACCCGGGAACTCAGCACTGGGATGGTGGGAGCCCCTCATAATGGGCACAGCAGGTGTAACCTTTTCACAGAGCTTCTGGGTAAGGCTGCAGCTTCTGGTCACATGATTCTCGTATGAGAAGTACAGCGGTGATGTTATAAACCAGCTACAAGTATGCACCTTCACCAGGCTTGGATTCATGCCCACTCAGATTAGGGCGGCAGCTGGGATGAGGGTTTGTACACGAGTTGAATGCCACAAGTGAAATGAAAGCTGCCTGGGGTTGGCCACATTCCTGGAGGCAGATTAAAACTTGTTCCCTAGATTAGCTAAAGAGGAAATTAAGTCTCCAGGGGACAAAGTGTCCGCCCTGTGTGCCCAGACCATTCCAGGGTGGGTAAAGGAGGAAGGAAGAATAAAAGAGAGGAGGTGGTGAGGAAGAGTGTGAGTAGGATAAAGGAGGAGAGAAGGATAAAGGAAGGGAGGAGGATAAAAGGAGGAGAGAAGGATAAAGGAGGAGAGAAGGATAAAGGAGGAGAGAAGAAGGAGAAAGGGAGAGAAGGATAAAAGGAGGAGTGCTAAAGAGGAAATTAAGTCTCCAGGGGACAAAGTGTCCGCCCTGTGTGCCCAGACCATTCCAGGGTGGGTAAAGGAGGAAGGAAGAATAAAAGAGAGGAGGTGGTGAGGAAGAGTGTGAGTAGGATAAAGGAGGAGAGAAGGATAAAGGAAGGGAGGAGGATAAAAGGAGGAGAGAAGGATAAAGGAGGAGAGAAGGATAAAGGAGGAGAGAAGAAGGATAAAGGAGGAGAGAAGTATAGAGGAGGAATGAAGGATAAAGGAGAGAAGGATAAAGGAGGAGAGAAGGATAAAGGAGGAGAGAAGTTTAAAGGAGGAGAGAAGTATAGAGGAGGAGCGAAGGATAAAGGAGGAGAGAAGGACAAAGGAGGAGAGAAGGACAAAGGAGCGAAGGATAAAGGAGGAGAGAAGGATAAAGGAGGAGAGAAGGATAAAGGAGGAGAGAAGGATAAAAGAGGAGAGAAGGATAAAGGAGGAGAGAAGGATAAAAGAGGAGAGAAGGATAAAGGAGGGAAGAAGGATAAAGGAGGGAAGAAGGATAAAGGAGGGAAGAAGGATAAAGGAGGAGAGAAGGATAAAAGAGGAGAGAAGGATAAAGGAGGGAAGAAGGATAAAAGAGGAGAGAAGGATAAAGGAGGAGAGAAGGATAAAAGAGGAAGAAGGATAAAGGAGGAGAGAAGGATAAAAGAGGGAAGAAGGATAAAGGAGGAGAGAAGGATAAAAGAGGAAGAAGGATAAAGGAGGAGAGAAGGATAAAAGAGGGAAGAAGGATAAAGGAGGAGAGAAGGATAAAAGAGGAAGAAGGATAAAGGAGGAGAGAAGGATAAAAGAGGGAAGAAGGATAAAGGAGGAGAGAAGGATAAAAGAGGAAGAAGGATAAAGGAGGAGAGAAGGATAAAAGAGGGAAGAAGGATAAAGGAGGAGAGAAGGAGAGAAGGATAAGGATGGTGCACGGTGGGATCTTCAATGACAGATTTGGACACCTAGATTGATACCAGAGACGAGGGAAGGAGAGGTGAAGTCACCCAATACACGGACAGAGACCTTCCATGAGACGCGCAGATGCTCGCTGGGCTGACCCATCACATGACCCATCACATGACCCAGTACAGTAATGACAATATAATCATTTAGCGGGAATTCAGATCAGCGTCGCAGGAAACTCGTCCCAAGAGAAACGCGCTGCCAGCCAATGATGATCTTTCCTTCTGAAAATCCTACTGGATGAAGTCATCCTGGTCCTCTGGTTTCAGTACTTTCTGTATCACAGAAACAGAACAAGCATGCAGATGAGGTATTGTGACTTCGAGGGCAGTGGTGCAGAAGATTGTGAAGCTGAAGGATCACCATGGGGCACCATTACTGATCTGCTTCTGGAGACGCCGGTTGCTTGGCTGTCTCTTGGATCAATACCTTTTGAGTCCCGGATGGAAAAAATCTTCAACAGGGACACAGGCAGCAATAAAAGGGTGACGGGGCTCTATCCTTCCTCCCGGACTCACACCTGACATGAAGTAAATATCAACCTAATCACAAAACCTTATACAAACCTTAAGATAAGTCCTGCCATGAAAGTCCGTGTTCAGGCACTTCCTGTTACAGGGTGACAACGCTCTGTCCTTGTCTCCTAATGGCACAGGGGCTTCCGATGGGGAGATTCAGCACACATTACACAGACACGGTCCATCAGGTAACCCACCCGGAGAAATGCCATGCAGTCATCAATGGAGTTCACGTAGACAGAGAGAGGCGGCAAGAGGTCAACAGCACTCAGAGGGAACAAAAAGGTAGAAAGGGGATTCTAATGAAAGAAATCGCGCTTTACCAATATAAATGTCATTCAGTGACAGTTTACACTTAGCATACCGTGATTGCTGGAAATGAAGGCGGCTGATTTGGGTGTCTTGATATCAGAGATAATTGATTTTATCTATAGAGACAGAATTAATTCTATAACATGAGAGATGAGATTGGGTCTCTGTCCCGGTGAATACATTAGGAGTTGGTGTGTGGCCGTGATTCGAGGTGCCGGGGAAAGGCAAATCAGGTTGTTAAACATTAATAAAGCGATCAAACAAACACAAAACAAGCAGCACAGGGACAGGGCGCGGGAACAGGGTGCAGGGATAGGGTGCAGGGCACGGGGACAGGTCGCAGGGACAAGGCGCGGGGACAGGACGCAGGGACAGGACGCAGGGACAGAGTGTGGGGAACGAGTGTAAGGAACATGGATATGCATATGACACATAGTAGGATTTTGGTCACATTCGGCTCCGCATGTTCTGTAATGTTGAGGATGTTTTGTAGCTTCTCCAAGTCACCACATCTGCCCTGTAGAGATGAGCTTCAACCAGGAGCTGACCACAACCCAAGCTGTTCTGACAATTTAACCAGTTTGCCCAGCTGCCAAAACTTCATCTGTGCCCTAGCAACCAATGATGCTGGGCAGAATGCCCAGCATCATTGGTTGCTATGGCACTAGCAGCTGGGGTGCACAGCATCATTGGTTGCTATGAAGCTAGCAGCTGGGAAGCACAGCATCCTTGGTTGCTAGGACACCCCAAAAGATCATTGGCTGTTATGGTGTGCCCACCTGCATCTTAATACACCAAGTGATGCTATGTGGTCAAACTGCTAGAGTCCCAGCTCCCAATGACACTATGCTGGTTGCACAACGCCATTGTTTGATAGGACACAGGCAGCCCCACAGCATCATTGGTTGTTATGGTGTGTCTACTTGTGTCCTAGCAATTAACGATGCGGTGCGCCCCAGCCGCTAGCATCTTAGCAACTGATGAAGTTGTACTGGTCGCACAATGTCTTTGGATACTAGGACACAGGCAACCTCACAGCATCATTGGTTGCTATGGTGCACCTGCCCGTGTCCTAGCAATCACTGATGCTGTGTAACCCAACCGCTAGCATCCTAGCACTAGCATCCTAGCAACCAATGACGCTGGGCAGGTTGCACAATGTCATTGGTAAGACACAGGTGGCTTCACAGGTCACTTGGTTGTTATGGTGCACTTGCCTACGTCCTAGGAACCAATGATCCCGTGTGACCCTGCCTATGGCGTCCGAGTACCGTGCAGGTCACACAATATCATTGGTTGCAAGGACACAGATGGCCCCACAGCGTCATTGGTTGCTGCAGTGCACCTGTTTCCTAGCAAGCAATGACGCTGCGTGGCTCAGCCGCTAGCACCCCAACAACCAATGACGTTACTGTCATTAGTTGCTTGGAAACAGGCAGCCCCTCAGCATCATTGGTTGCAATGGTACGCTTGCCTGTGTCCTAGCAACAGAAGGCGCCTGTGCAGCCCAGCTACTAGCGTCCGAGCAACCATTGACAACGGCTGAAAAGACAAAAAGCAAACAAAGTCTCTCCCAGCCGTGGCCCAGCAGGACGGTAACGTCTGGGGAGACTGGGGTTTGCATTTCGTTTCTTCATCCGTTGCTCCCCTGATGCCTCATTTTGTAACTGTATATTTCCCTGTTACCCTTTTACCCCGAGAGCCATAAAATAGATTGCTTATATAAATGGAATGATACCATGGGCAGACGTGACCGGTCGCTGAAGAATGAGGAATCACTATACGGCTGTATCTAGTGATTGTTCCGTGACCTATAACATTCCCCCCTCTTCCACCATTGCCGCCACCACCACCTTGCTGGAAGAATTGGCCGGGCTCTGCAGTCAGGTTGGTTCACATTCCTGCACCTCTCACTCTCTTCCTGGTTCTTCACTTTGACTGTGTATTAGAGTTCAGGTGATCAGGAAGTGGACTCTGGGAAAAAAAAAGATAATTATACCGACGGGAGTCAGTGCAAGGAGCAGACAGCATGTGGCTCAGTCCTGCGGGATGGTAATTACTAACATCTGGGCTAGTGAGGTTGGCACGGAACCGAAGACCAGATGGAGGGCTTCCTTAGGGAGCAGCTGAGGTGCATGGTGTGCCTTTGGGACAAGATTTGGCCTCCTCCCGAGTCACTCAGGCACCCAACTGTGGCCGTCATTAGCCCAATGCCCACAAGCACCTTGCCCAGGATGGACATAGTGACCACCCTCTTTGACTTTGATGCCAGGACCAGCGATGAGTTGACGGTAAACGCTGGGGAAGAGCTCTGCAAAGTGGGCGACGAAGGGGAATATATTATGGCCAGGAAGCTGACAGGGGTTTTGGAAATGGGACTGGTGCCGGCCAGTTACGTGACGCCGACGGGGTTCTTCAATACAGCCGTCACGCCGGACTCCCCAAAGGTTTCCACTCTACCTAGTCCACCAACCCGGGCTCGATATCAACACTCAATCAGCAGTGAGCCGTAAGTACTAAACCTACAAGCTTTGGGTGATGGGTGATAGATAAAAAATGACGGGACCAGGAAACCGAAAACTAACAAAGAGAAGCTTTTTATTTGATTTTTTTGTTGAAAGACTAATAATTCACAATTATAAGTGTTCCCACACCTGTAGATCAGGGGCGGGCTACTAAATATGGGAATTCAAGAGCCAGCTTATCCAATCCAATCCAATTCAATTCAAGAGCCAGCTTCATTGACAACTTAAGAGATCCTCAAAAGTTAGGAGTTGGTTGTACTTTTTTAAGCTGCCCATACACCTTACGAATATCGTCCGATTTTCGTATGCGAATGCGTTTTCGTCTGATATTGGTAAGGTTGATGGGCAGTGTACAACCGCAAATACTGTACAATCGTACGACTTTTGACTAACCCGCAGGTTAGAAAAAGTCGGTCAATCGTACGATTTTCGCAAGGTTGGTGGCGTTTCCTTACATCAAAATTCGTACGATCTACCCTGCACATGCGCAGACGAAAATACGTGCGGTCGATTACTGCAATTCGCCCAGGTGCTTTCTTCTAATTACCACTGATCCAACCTTGCGATAATCGGGGCAGGATGGGGCCGCCCAACGAAAATCGTACCATGGTTCGATCATCGGATGAAAAATGTGGGCAGCCTAAGAAGCATTGGCGACCGCGCTCCTAGGATTTATCCAATCCTGAGGTGTAGAAAGCATGGACAGGGGAGGTTTCCAAATGTTGGTCCTTTCATTTACTAAAACATCCAAAACATATCATGTCTCAGGGGCCCGCAAGCTCCTCGTAGACAATTGATTCATGGTTAGGTTGACATGAAACACACTCTACAAGCCGGTTTCGTCTAGCTGTGACCATCAGGTTGCCCGAGTCCCAAGCCCTGAAGAAAGGGACAGTTTTCAGACCCCCAAAACGCGTTAAATGTGCTATGAATGTCAATAAAACGACTACAATTTTGAAGCATTTCATCTCCAGACTTATTATATATAACGTGTAGAAGCGAGGTCATACAACTTCCAGCCATGCCCTGTACAGATTGATCACCTTGATAAGTCACAATTGACACCAACGTTGACGTCATGCAGTGTTGCCAAAATGACGACAACAAACACGTAAATCTGTACATGACATTGTCGGCCACATTACGAGGTTGAAGAAAGACGAATGTCCTTCAAGTTCAGCTTATAACAATCACTGACAATTTTTGCTACTGATAAAAGCGCAATAAAAACTCCCCCGGGGCAACTAATAAAATCCACAAATGACATCAAATTCGTTTTGAACAAAAATATGTGTTTTTACCTTTTTTCATCTTTTGTTGTATCTCAGTGCTGCTTATCTCCCGCACTCTCTTTGCAACCACTTCCTGTATACATGCACTCCAGTGAGGGCTGCATGGCATTTGTTAGGATGGTAACAACAGCGGACCGAGCCTGCGTATGTGTGTTGAGCCGGCTCCTTGAAGTCCTTGTGACGGAGTGACAATGTAGGAGCACTAATGACTGAACAAGGACTTCTATGGCGGGATCACCAGGTGTGATGTAATGAAAGCTGCAGATTTGACATATTGGAAATGACAATAACATGCTGAAGGTTATATTACATTTTACCGATTGGGTTTAATGTCATTGCTATCTGAAGTCAGAACTCCAGACTTGTATACCTTGTCCCAGCGCAGTGACTCAGGAAGTATTGAGGACAGGCAACTAGTATTTTCAGAATGTGGCCAACAAGGACGTCTCTATACATCTTCAGTCGCAGGTTTCTGGTCAGTGACCCATTCGGCCCTTCATGAAGTAGATGAAAGCGGGCACATTTTAAATATCATACTATGCACGGTTTTTAAAGGACCTTAGAATGGGCATCAGGTACATTTCAGTCGGAGTTCCCTTCCGGGAGCTGCTAGGGTCTGGTGAGTGAATTTTACAGAGGGAAGGGGGGAATTTAGCTTAGGGGGTAGATGTTTGTAGGGGGCGGGGGTATTGTTGCTTGTGCCCAGTCAGCCAACCAGACCAGAACTCAGCCCAGCCAGTCTACCAGACCAGAACTCAGCCCAGCCAGTCTACCAGACCAGAACTCAGCCCAGCCAGTCTACCAGACCAGCACTCATCCCAGCCAGTCTACCAGACCAGCACTCAGGCCAGCCATCCAAGCAGACCAGAACTCAGGCCAGCCAACCAGACCAGAACTCAGGTGAGCCAGCCAACCAGATCAGAACCCAGGCCAGCCAACCAGACCAGAACTCAGGCCAGCCAACCAACCACACCAGAACTTAGGCCAGCCAGCCAACCAGACCAGAACTCGGGCCAGCCATCCAAGCAGACCAGAACTGAGGCCAGCCATCCAACCAGACCAGAACTCAGGCCAGCCAGCCAACCAGATCAGAGCTAAGCCCAGGCAGCCAACCAGACCAGAACTCAGGCCAGCCAGCCAACCAGACCAGAACTCGGGCCAGCCAGCCAGCCAGCCAACAAGACCAGAACTCAGGCCAGCCAGCCAACCAGACCAGACCAGAACTCAGGCTAGCCAGCCAACCAGACCAGAACTCAGGCCAGCCAACCAGACCAGAACTCAGGCCAGCCAGCCAACCAGACCAGAAAGCAGCCCAGCCACCCAACCAGACCTCAGCTCAGTCCAGCTTAATAGACCAGGACTCAGCCCAGCAAGCCAGCCAAGTCTGGATGCAAGCATGCCCAGGCCTGAAACTAGCCAAGCATGTCAGCTGCAGTTCCAATTGTCCTGCCTTCATGATGTTGGCAAATAAAAAGCAAAGGCCTAGCACTTTCATAGTGAATAGGAACAGAGTTACTTTTCTTTCCTGTTTGTTGTACAAAGCTTCCACCACTTTAGCCAAGAAAGGAAATGTTGGGCTGAGTGTAGTTCTGAACTGCACCCCATACATCAAAGAAAAAGATGGTGCTAGTAGTGATAGCAAATGATAGTGTGATGCATTACCATTATAGGAGAAGAAGAGTCACCAGCACTGGACTAAAGATCAAGCAAAACATTATGTTTTTATCTTTAGAACGTCACATAAGACAAATGTTGCCAACGTTTTGGGGCCTAGCAGAGTCCCTTCCTCAATTGCAGTCACAGTGGTCACATTACCACCTTGAGGAAGAGACCCTGCCTGGCCTTAAAGGAGAACTATGGGGTCAGGGCTTTTCCCCATAGTTCTCCTTAGGGTAACGGGAGGACACAAACTAGCATCCTCCCGTTACGCTAAGCTCAGTATACCGCGAGCTAAAGCTCGCGGTATACTGAGACGCCGCAGCGGATCCCGACATCGATGTCGAGATCCGCCCAGCTGCGTGAGTGACAGCTGGCTCTGCCTATCTAGAGGCAGAGCCAGCTATACCCGCCACTCCCCAGTCCGTTCTGCCATTCAGCGCTGGAGGATCGGTGCGGGGAGGGGGGAATCCCTGCAGGGAGCCATGAGCGACAGTCACAGCTCTCTGCAGGGACAGGATCGAGAAGGGAGCGAGCGCCGGTATGTGTTTGCTCACTTCTCGATCTATTGAGCCGACCTGTGACAGTTTCCTTGTCACAGGTCAGCTAGAACTATGAGGCTGAGTGATTTTTACTCACCTCATAGTTCTCCTTTAATATGAGGTTGACCCCTCTTTGCGGGTATAACAGCTTCCACTCTTCTTGGAAGGCTTTCCACAAGATTCCTGAGTGTTTCTGCGGGAATATGGGACCAAAAGAACATTTGTGAGGTCAGGTACTGATGTTGGATGAGAAGACCCAGCTCCAATTCATACCAAAGGTGGTCAGTAGGGTTGAGGTCAGAGCTCTGTAAGGTTCCTCCACACTAAACTCATCAAGCCATGTCTTTATGGAGTTGGCTTTGTGCATGGGGGGACAGTCATACTGGAACAGAAAAGGACCTTCTCCAAACTCTTACCAAAAAGTTGGAAGTCCACAATTGTCCAAAATGTCTTTGTATGCCGTGGCACCAACAATACCCTACACTGGAAACACCTGCACTCAGTCATTTGGGGTTCCACATACATTTGGCCATATAGTGTATTTGTCATGTTTCCCATAGTCCCCTCTTACTGACAACCAAGTCTGTAGTAATAGGGCCCTTCTACAAGATGAACCATCATGACTTCTGCTCTGCTCTATTCCCCACAATCCCCTGCAGCTATACATCTGGACCTGGTCCTGCTACACTACGGAACATGAAATGTCTCTTTCGCACAGAACCTCTCATAGTTCCAAGGTTCCGCTCATTATCAAACAGTTCCCTCTTACAGCTGCTGATACAATGTGTGGCCTCGGCAAGTATATTAATCATTCCGAGTATTGCTAATTGTTTGTTTTCCTGAACTTCTGCATTTGGGTTTCAGCTGGTACGTGGAAGTGACCAGTCGCCATGCAGCCGAAAGATTATTGCTCTCCCCGCCTAACGGTCATGGCTCGTATCTGGTCCGGCCCAGCGACACCAACCCTGGACAATATTCCCTATCAGGTGAGATGTGGAAACGTCCACCCAAAGCTGTTAGTATTATTTCCTGTTTTTTGGGGAAAGGATAACAAAGTACTTTGCAGGCAACACAAGGCCGGCGGGAAGACAATGACGGATATCACAGCATTTAGGTCAAGAGGCTCCAAACATGACTGTGATAGTCAAATGATCCACAGCCACGTACCCTGAGTGAGGAACTAGGTCTCAAGGGGCAAAGCCGTGATCATGAGCATTGTAGGCCTCTTGCAGCTTGCATCTACTTCGGACCATGTGCTGGAATAACACAGCAAAAAAGGAGGGTGAGGTGTGTTCACCTCCTAGGGGATATCAAGGAGAGGACCTGACTTGGGGAGTCAGCAGGAGAAATAGGGGGGTATGCCTCATGTGTTGACTAAGGACGTAGCAAATGTAATTCTTAAGGTGTCAGTGAGGAGAAGGGGTTAATGTTAGGAGGTAGGTGTCAGTGAGGAGAAGGGGTTAATGCTAGGAGTTAGGTTATATTCTAGGGTGGTGTCAGGGTCAGTCTGAGGGTTATTTAGAGGCTACAGATTGACCCTTTTGTTTGGTTTTGGTGCTGATGGCATTGTGCCCGGAGTCACCTTCTATTCCTCGGCTGGTTTAGAATGCTATACGAGTGAATGTCGGGTATATTGCAGCCTGAGGACATAAAGTTGGGGAACGATTACAATGTTGGGGTTTCAGCACTGAGGTCTCGGAGTCTTCCTGACTGTACAAAGTTTGAGGTTTCAGCTCTCCGAGTTTCGTTTCCTCTTTGTGACATTATTTGCAGAGAGACGACATGACAAAGGTCGCTTCCTTTACCCCAGATAAGGCTGCGAGGTGCTCTCATCAGAGCCGCCCCGTCTCCATCACCATTACTCATTGGAAGATTTTAAGGGCACAAACTCCAAATGTTTTTGGGGCAATTTTATTTAAAATTTGTAATTAAAATGAATAAATAAAATGTAACTTTTTTTTTGAGAGTTGAGCTGCGTAGAGGGAACCCGTCCTTCTGATGCAATACATTCGCCCCTCCCCCAGACATTGCTGGGACACAGGTCCAGCCCTCTACCTTCAATCTGTAATCTGGGAACTCCTTTTGGTTAGCTGCTTATAATGTACTTGCTTGCAGCACTTATTCAGCAATGGTGCTGATTGTGTTGTCAAAGTTCCTAGCAGCCACTAGGGGGAGCACTTACAATCATAATATGGTGCAGAAATCCAGCCACAATTTGAAATATGGTTGGGCTAAATGAATGTCTACTTACCGAGCATGGAAAGTAGGTCACCTCTGCCCGCCGTGCCGCTGTTCTCCGGGTCTCCGTATTTTAGGGATGGCGACTGATGGGGGAAAGCTTTAGCCAGACCAGAAAAGCCCCTGGGAAAAAATAAAGCGACGCAGCTCACATCTATGAATCTTCAACTCATCTCCTTCTCTTCCAGTTTGTAACGACAATAAAGTCACCCACTTCCGCATCTACAAAGACTCCAGGGACGAGTACTACCTACAGCACGGGAGGAGCTTCCCCACCATCCAGGATCTGCTCATCTTCCATAAAACCAACTGGAAGCTACTGAAGTGCCCGCTGCTGCAGCCCTGCGTCACCCAGGTATAGAAGGCTGACAGGTAAGGGGTGTGACCAGCCCACCTGAGACCCTACCATAGAGAGTCTGTAGTGGGCTGTGCAGGGTCGCTCTCAGGTGGGCTGTGTGGGGTCCCAGGTGGCCTCTGCGATGGGGGTAACTAGAAATCACAACATTTTACTATGGGGCCCTGTGACTTCTAGTTACTCCCCTGTGTACAGCAGCTCAGTGAGTACAGGTCACATGACCCCGATGGATCATGTGCACGGCTTCTCTCTGCTGCCGGAATGCTATCAGTGAGTACAGTGACGTCCGGGTTGTGCTTCAGGGTGTGTAACATGCGACGGCTGAATGATCAAAGGTCACTTCTCAAACATTGTGATTAATGTTATAATACTTCAAGGATTTTCCATTTCCTAATAGTGATAAAACAAATCTCTTGTTCACAACATAATCTGACATTCACTGCTATTCAAGAAGAAGGGCCAGACCCCCCATAAATATATACTCAAGATAAAGGTGGAGCATGCCGAGCAGAGTCAACTTCTAACATCTTATGTCTCAGATACTTCACCAGTGAGATCTGCTGACCATGATTCTGTTCCTGTTCACCTGGGAGGGTTCCTGCCCACCGTTGTGTGTCCCAGATCTGCCCATCACATTCCCTATAATATATGTAATGAATACAAATCCAGCAGGGATGGTGGGAGCCCCTCATAATAGGCACAGCGGGTGTACAGACCCAGGAACTCAGCACAGGGATGGTGGGAGCTCCTCATAATGGGCACAGCGGGTGTACAGACCCAGGAACTCAGCACAGGGATGGTGGGAGCTCCTCATAATGGGCACAGCGGGTGTACAGACCCAGGACACAGCAGGTGTACAGACCCGGGAACTCAGCACAGGGATGGTGGGAGCTCCTCATAATGGGCACAGCAGGTGTACAGACCCGGGAACTCAGCACAGGGATGGTGGGAGCCCCTCATAATGGGCACAGCGGGTGTACGGCCTCGTATTAAACATTTGCAGAAAAAGCTATGGCTATGATTCATCAAGCTGCAATCTAGGCATGCTAAAAAGCCATACGATACAATAGGATGCCACTTTATCATGCCTGAAGTACACTCTAGGGGGCCTTAATTGCTTCTGCGGCTTGATGAATCAGGGCTATTATGTTTTTAAAAAACGATTCCACTGAAAAGTGATATTTAAAACTGCAGTAGACAAAATCTGGAGCATCGGTGCATGGCAACCGATCAGCTTCTCTGTTTCATTTTCAAATCTTAGCTGATAAAACTGAAGAGAGAAGCCGATTGGTTGCCATGGGCAGGGCCGGATTTACTCTCTCTGCTGCCCCAAGGCCAGGTTCCTCAATGCGCCCCCCTACCCACCAAACCCCCCCCCCCTCTCCATGGAGAATGGCAGACCTGCAAGCTGCATACAAGTGATCTCTGCGACATTGCCGAGATCACATGTACACAACAAGCAGCGGCTTCCCCACTGTACATTTAGCTCTGCTTGCCTTAATCAGGGCTAAATGTAGAAAACAACTACCCGCCCGACGCCCAGAACTGCATGTCCCGGGCATCGGGAGATAGGAATTCCACACCCCTGCTGCCCCTCTACTCCCTGCTGCCCCAAGGCCGGGTCTTGGTTGGCCTTGTGGGAAATCTGGCCCTGGCCACGGGCAACTGCTCTTGATTCGTTCTGCTCCAGTTTTGATAAACTCCCCCTCTAGAGTTTTTATATTTCCCTGGGGACAACAATGGATAGATATCCCCACGGGGAGCCTAACTCGGAGACTGAAGGGCTGCAGCAGGTGGGCAGAGCTGGATATCCAATTTCTGAGACCTCCCTGCTGGAACCCCCAAAGCTACAGGAAACCAGAAGGTGGTTCAACCCATCAGCATATATGTAAAAGTGAGATACAAGTTTTGAGTGGACTGACCTTTTAAGATCTGCTGTCTTTTAGGTCCTGGCTCCATCTGACACCTGGGAAAGGCCAAGGTCGGAGTTTGCTTTAGTAAGAAAGCTGGGACAGGGGTTCTTTGGAGAGGTCCATGAAGGCCTCTGGACCGGAGAGCAGAGAGTCGCCATCAAGACCTTCAAACAAGGTTTGTGTCACCAGACTTTGGCATTTCCTCTGGAAAAAAAGTGAAGGTGGATTCATCTAAATGTGGTGTATTGGCTCTTGCAGAGGACCTGAACAGAGATGACTTGGAGAAAGAGATGAACGCACTGAAGACACTGTGCCATCGGAACCTCATCCGTCTCCTGGCTGTGTGTTCCATTGGAGAGCCGGTCTACCTTGTCACCGAACTCATGACCAAGGGAAACCTCCAAGATTACTTAAAAGGTCAGCCCAAAGTCTACCTATGATATCTTTGATATGGGAACCTGCAGTGGGAGGGGATACAGAGGCAAGGAGACTTATGAGATGAAATGTAATTGCCTATGAAAGTGGACCTGTTAGCTACTATGAACATTTAAAGCTACATAGCCCCCCTAGTCCAGATAAAGCTTTCAGTGCCCCATCAGAAAATATCAGATTGCTAGTGAGGTCTTGACTTTAGACCTAAGCCCCAAGTCCGGCTCATCTACTTGCCCCCCAGTGGCAGTGTCCAGATTGGCCAGCAAGTTCCTTCATTGGACAAGGGGCCATTGGTCATGTGGACATGAAAGAGAAGTCAAGAAAGTCAAAACCCAACCAGCCAACTGAAAGCAGTCTATGACAGGGCAATGGAGAGGGTTGTCTGCACCAAGGAGCCAATAGCAGGCATCTTACTAATTCTGGTTACAATGTGAAACTCCATCCAAGCACATTGGTCATAATATTCTCAATGGATGTCATCATTGAGTCTGACCGTTGTCACATATCTCCGCAGGCACGGAAGGAAAGCGCCTGAAATATCCAGAATTTATTTACATAATCTGCCAGGTTGCAGATGGTATGGAGTACCTGGAGAAGAAACACGTGGTCCACCGGGACCTGGCCACTCGAAACGTTCTGGTTGGGGATAACCTCATTTGTAAGATAGCCGACTTTGGACTGGCTCGCTTGTTGAAGGTAAGATATAACCTGGTGTCAAGTGAACATCACAAAAGTGTCAGAGCTGCGTATTTTTATATTTATTCTTGGTTAATGCTTCAGACAGCATTGAAGCGGCAGCCTAAGCGATGGCATAGCAGCCAGGGAACTAGGATTCTCAAAAGAAGAGGTCATCAATGGCAGCTTCCATTTTCCTCTCATGACAAAGTATTTTATTCTATAGGGTCTTGGCATTCAGAAAATATATAATGTTGGGGGGTTTTACGTCATTTTCAGGCCTAAAATGTGGAATATAACATGGGTGCAAAAAATGAAAAAAGGGCCTCAGTCATGAAGGGGTTAAGGAGAGGTCACTTGTGTAGTAACCTGAGTGTAAACTCCTGATTCTAATAGTGCAAACCTACCTATAAAGGTTTGCAGTTGACCCTTAATTCAGCATTAATGACATTGCCCGTGTCTGACCCTTCTGCTTGAAAGTCAGACAGTGGTTGCCCTGCCAGCTACCTGGCCCTGCTCACTGCCTCCCAACTGGTGAGAGTGCACATGGTATTAGGTAACAGTTCCCCCTTTTGGAAGGTCTATTATTGGATACAGTTATGCAGATTCTGAAGCTGGGAGAGCATATGTAGAGTCAGGCAGAGTAAAGAGCAACAGCTGTCCGAGTGCAGGGGACCTGTAGGACACTGCACAAACCACCAAACAAGAGAAACGTGGGACGGTTTCATGCTTCTTGAAATATAATGAGTCTTAGGACTCTCTTCAGCATCCCCTGCGCTTCCTTTCTCATAAAGTTTACTTTAAATGTAATTACAACATTTCCAGAGAATACCAGGAATAACATGAGATAAAAGGTATAACTAACTGTAGGTCTTGGCGCTGCTACCCTAGAGACCAGTCCACAGGTGCCATTATGATAAATACAACCCAGGGTAGGATATCTGAGCTGTGTTAGGACCCTAGTAATGTCCCTGACATTCTTATTTTATTTCCAGGATGATCTGTACTCTCCAGAAAGCAACCGATGCATCCCAATAAAATGGACAGCGCCGGAGGCTCTTAGTTTCTGTAAATATTCTACCAAGTCCGATGTGTGGTCCTTTGGGGTCTTGATGTATGAAGTGTACACGTTTGGAGAAACGCCATACAAAGGTAAGTGGCTTTGGGAAACAAAGAATGGGTAAAAACATATTTTACTTACCCTGAAGGAGGGGGATGTCTTCCTCCCCAGATCTCTTTTAGCTGGGGAGCCAAAAGTAGCCAGTCATTGGACAAGAAGTGGCACCATGATCCACGGAAGGTCAGGCAGTGCTGGAGATCCCCATCGTGGGAGTATAGCCAGAGAGGTCTCACCACTGGAATCCTGAAAAGAGGAAATAGACACAGGCTGATATATAACACCTTGGTGTCTACCTAAAATTCAGATATGTGTATTGACTGCTCCAACTTGTTATATCAGGGCCTAAGCACTCTCAGGCACCCCCTTCGAACTCCTTGGCTACCAGCCCATCATATACCCCTGAGGAGCCAATAAAATGGGCATGCGAGGAGCCTATACCGGGGGGCCAGGGTCGAATAAAAATCTTTTTCTGATACAAATACATGATACAATCAATCAATGATTGCCCTTCCCATAATAGGAGCCAATATTTAGTCCAACATCTGACACCCCCAAAAATGATTGCTCACCGTCCACATTACTGACTGATGCAGAGTTGATGAAGAACAGCTCCTATTGAATCATGGTATCTCAACATGTATTACTGGTTCAGACGTTACAGAGTACAGGAGGACCCACTAGGGTGCCCCTAGAAGGCAATGGAGCATGCAGATACTCCAACCATCCTTGAGCACCCGTGGACACATAAACACATCTTCACACCAGCGTTCATGTAAATGCCTACAGAACCAGAGGCGGAATGCTATTTGTTGTGTTTTTTTTGGGGGGAAAGAATAGCAAATGGGCAAAGTTTTCTGACAGGTCCAATCCCGCTGTACTCCAAGTAGAGTCAGCTAGCAATCTCTGTGGGTACTCCTAAGACTGTTCAGATCAGCCTACAACATATCCATGTCTATAAATACCATTATAGAGTATAGGAACCCCACATCAAGGGGTTGAGGGTTTACTAAACTGTTAAAGTATATCTAAAGACCACAAGGTATTAAAATATATCCAAGCTAAACCATGTTTCAGGTTTGGATAGAGTAAGGAGTGTTTAAAACCCCTGTCAGGATTTTTATGCCACCTGAGTTCCACTGGGGAGGTTTCCTCTGCTTCCTGTCCTTTAGGCACACCAAGAGATGAGGGGACATATCTCCAAAGTGATATCTCCACCTCTTTAGACAATGGTCGCCATAATAATAATTTGCACTTTCCCATCACTTTCTATCCTGGTCACGATGGATATCAGGACACATAAAGATAGTGAACCTACCCTATCAGGGCACAAACTTGCCAGGGGTTCACACAAAGGTTGAACTTGATGGACCTGTGTCTTTATTCAACCTCAAATACTACGTATGTAACCCCTTCCCTATGCTACCAAAATCTAACAAAAAAGGTCAAGAAGAGTCACCTGGCAGTCTCTGTGGGTACTCCTATAACTGTTGTCCAAATCTAAAACAGCCTCATGTCTATAAATACCATTAGGAGCATAGGAACCCCACCAAGATGACCAGGGGGTTGCGGGTTTACCAAAACGTGGACATTTTGGTTCAGTTTTGGATAGAGTAAGGAATGGTTAAAATGCCTGTCTGGGTTTGTGGGACATCTGAGTTCCATTGGGGAGATTCCCTTTGCTTCCTGTCCTGTAGACACAACATGAGATGAGCGGAAATCTCTCTAAAATGGGTGGAATCCCATTTGAGACAATGGTCACCATAACAAGTATCCCAATTGGAATTTTCACTCTCTTCCTGTTGTGGTGACAACTCAACATTTTGGACACACATCTGCCAGGGGTTTGAACCTTTCCATCCTCTATCCAAATCTATCAAAAAAAAGTTTGGGCTATCAAAATACTTGTCATGTGGTCTTTGTGGACACAGAAAGTTCCTCTTGAAGTCTTTTATCAGACACAGAGCAGGCTGACTTGTCCCTCTCTCTCCTCACCAGGGTGGAATAACCGGGATGTCTTCACAAAAGTCTCCCGAGGCTACCGACTTCCTCAGCCGGCCTACTGCAGGTTGGAAATGTACAATTTGATGCTGCTTTGCTGGGAGGACAAGCCCGAGGAAAGGCCCAGCTTCCAAGAGCTGGTGGAAAAACTAACGGATATCGAGAGGACTATTCGATGATGTACTAGACTAAAAAAGACATAAAAAGATGGACGCTCCTTGTTGACTTTCTGACAGAACAACAAAATGAGCCGACTACTGGTCTCAAGAAGTTCACTTACTGACCACTAACAAGGCAACTTTTTGGCAAGACAATGGATTATCTTTCTGGCTAGACGATGGATTGTTCTTTTGGCCACTTTCTGGCCAGACAACGGATTGTCCTTTTGGCCACTTTTTGGCAAGACAATGGATTGTCCTTTGGCCACTTTTCGGCAAGATGATGGATTGTCCACCAAACAAACTTGCAACTGACTAGATGTTACTTCCCGATTGTCTCTTATTCTGGGAGGACCTTGAACATTTCTGAACCTGCGGGAGGGCGGAGCTTATCGTATCTCTCTATCTTGGTACAAATATGGGCATGAAGTTGTCTTATTTCAGGTTTATCATAATGAGACAAAAGTCAGATTGGTTTTATTGCTGAATTGGTCATTCCAACTGTGATTTTAGATGTTTTTGCAGCACTTTTGGAAGAATGATCGCATCTGCACTGTCAGTTGTCACCACACCCACCCGCAAGATAATATTCTATGGCAGATTTACTATGAGTTTCATAAATTGGAAGAAACATTGTGTCATTTCACACAGCACTTATAAAAATAGCACCTTAAAAACACATTCAAATAAAAATATGGTCTATAGTAATAGCTGGCACATTGCTGGTGTTGACAGGCACTTCCTGAGGATTTGTGGATGGATGTTGGCAAGTTGAAGGACCTCTGACTTCTCCTCTATCTCTCAGACTATGGAGGTAACATCACGGTGCTAATCTCAGCACTGACCCACTGTGGTCAGATCTCTGGTTCCCTTCTGAATTTATTGACTTTATCATTTAGAAATTGCAGCTGCAGGAATGACACTCCACGGGGAGGGTAGAGCTGGGAATTGTCAAACAGATATTCCAACTCGAGACTTGAAGGGCAAGACAGGTCAGGGCGTGACGCAACTTGTCGGCATCTGCTGCAAGCCGAATGGTCTGATTTAGGCAGGGAATGCTCATTACTATTGCAGCAAACATCTAGGTGCAAACATAATGTGCATCTGTGTGCGTTCCTAGTTCCCAGACCCCGCTGTCAGACTGGCAAACTAGCCATAGAGTTTTAGGCAAGTTAACTGACCTGTCCCGATGCTACGTGGTATGGGCATGTGGGCTTTTGGACCTCTGGTCACAAAACGGTGATCATGGACTTTCTGCTTAGACTCCGACTCACAGCAATGGCGTACAGCAACCCAAAGCTTAGCAGTTCGGCGCCATCAGACCACACAGCTTACAATCAGTTTATTATAATTGTTTCGTGTGTGGGGCATGTGGGGTACTGGGGTGAGGGTCAGACAATCAGATCTGATTGGAACTTAGTGACCTGATTGAACAGAATACCCGCTGAGCCACACACGTCACAATGCAACTGGACAAATCATAGAATTTCTGATGCTTGAACGAAGCTAAACCGAGTCATGAAGAAGTCAAACACCTGGGTGATAAGGCTCCGATGCAAGCACAGTACACATTAGTACTAAAGCCTGCACACATGCGTTAAGCCTCGTGAAAGATTTAAAGGGCCAGCACCGATTAGCATAGTTGAATCTGGGTGCGTCTACCTTTGCCTGGGGTGACATGAGGGGCCTATTTATAAAGAGTCAAGCCTCATTGCTGCTCGCTGCCGGTTCTCGGACCAACCATTTCCATACGGCTCTACACTGTGACTTGTAGATCGTTATCTGAATCCTAATAAATCTGATACGTATGTGCCGGACATAAATGTATATAAATGTTCATTTTAAAATACCGTTTGGTTGTATTTTTTTTCTTTCCCTCGCTTTATGGCAACTTACTAACGCTGTGCAGGAACATAATGGAGGCCGTAGGGTTCGCCTTACCTTACCCCCCAGGGCTTCCACCTGTGGGACCAAGGTAAGGGTGACATCACCATCCTTCCCATCAGATCCCGGGGAAGGCTGAGAGTCTCCTGACTCTTTGGTGGTACCCATAGGCTAAGAGGTTGAATGGTCGGATCCAGCGTCAATCAGCGGGCTCTCCACATGCACGTCCACCAATCAGCAGCGAGTCACACGAGGTCTCCAGGACCCCACAGAAACGTTCTGCTTCCCAAAAAGAAGTGAAAGGCCATCTCCAGTCAAAACCTTTCATTTTGGATAGATTGAGGAAGACTTAGAGTTTTATTGGCATCTGTGTCCCCATTGGAGGGATCTTCCCCTCACTTCCTGTCCTCTAGGCACAACAAAAAGTGAAAAGAGACCTCTCTTCAAAGTGAGAAAACAACCTTATAGTTGTCACCGGCACAAGTGTCCCCATTGGAAGATTTCTCCCCTATTCCTGTTCATGAGTCATCTTGAAATGTTGGATTTCCTATCCCTTTCAGTCCCGGCGGTAATGGTGACCACTGTAACAACAGGGACACAGACGAGTCTCCAGGAGTTAGGCTTTACACCCTCCATATACTTGTTCCATTCACTAATATATTCCTTCACAAGTCATTAAATCATTTTTTGATCCATCTTCATTGTCTGAAATTGTTTTTTATATCCGGACGCTCACCAGCCGAAAGCTGCAGTTGGGCTTTCAGTGGGAGTGTCTACTTGCTAATGAGGGAGGTACTTGAGTGGGCATCACCACTTTCACAATGAAGTTGACACCCATCTGAGTACTTCCTCCCCCCTTCTAGATCAGAGGTGGGCAACTTTGGCCCTCTACAAATCCCAGCATGCCTATGCCTCTGGGAGCCATGCCTGCGGCTATCAATGACTTGCAATGCCTGGTGGGACGTGTAGTTCGGCAACAGCTGAAGTTGCCCACCCCCGCTTTAGGCCGTCGGTAGACAGTAGGCGGGGCAGTGTCACGGAATCTGCAAAACTGCAGGAATAGTGTTGTCACCGGCCTTATGGCATGCAGCATGGGGTGGGGATCACATGGCTATGGGTATTATTTTACAAATCTCTCCCTCAGGTCCTCTCTGTATTTTTTTTTATCCATTAAACCCTGTCAGGGAACTACAGGGGGGGGGTAATCTATGTCTACCCCGGGATCTGCCGAACACACTGGAAAGGCCAATTCATCCGGCAAAACTTGGAAAATGGAGCAATCATGTCCCCGCTTTAACTCTTCTTGCTTGAAGTGGCAGCTGCATTCACAGGAGTCGCTCTCAATTCATGGGGAAGCCAGAGCATGCTGCTCTACAGTGAGACACTGTGTGATGGCAGCCATGCAAGTAAGAACTATCGTTTTTGGGGTGGATCCATTTACCTGCCAGATAGGGATATGGATTTTGTGGTCAGAGCCGGACTGGCTAGGATTCACAGTTATGTTACTGGTGTGGACAAGTAACCAGGCTCCGGGCTGAACTTTCAGGTTTTCGGACTTGGAAATACCTCTCTGTCGCCACACTCGGAATGACAAGATACAGGTTTGGGCCCCGGCGGGGTGTTTGTATATCACGAGATGCCGCGCTTTCGGGAAGGAAGCCGTGAAAACATTCCGCCTTCTAAAAATACCTTCTTCTGAAACTGGTGAATGATTCACATTCTTTTTTTTACCCCTCGCGGTACTCTGTGGAAGGTCTTCACAGAAATTTCTCACCCCCCCCCCCCCCCCCCCCAC
>NW_017306285.1:3095469-3114772 GCF_000935625.1 Nanorana parkeri | reverse complement strand
ACAGAGCTTGAGGACAATTGGCCACATCCCCCGCCATAGCCTTAGTTTATAATTGATGAGATACGTGCATTGCTTCTTAGTACATCATGCAGCTTTACATGGTTGCAACTACAGTTAATGGTGCCCCATAGCAAACTTTGCCCCCTTCCCTCCCCCCACCGCAAATTGGAAATTTCATAGGGACAACAGCAACTTCTGAAACCCTTAATGGGGCCCCCTTCCACCCTCAGGCCCCATAGCACCAGCATGGGCTATTGTTACGCCCCTGTAGCTTTAGTAGGCAGACCCTCCCGCTTAGCACTCACTATGTAGCCAGTTTAACAGGTCACACTGAACTTTGAAATGAGAGCTGATTGGACTGCACACACAGGTGGGATGGGCCTGTCTTGGTGACCACACAGGAACTGAGGGAAAATCTCGCCGGGTGTCACAGGAATTACTTAAACTAACCTTTCCACACTCAATCAAAAACTATAAAATGGATTTTTGGTTGGAGTCGCGCTTTACCTCCACCATGTGAACGGCAGTTCCGTGAAGTCCCGTCACATGACACAGATCGGTGTCACCTACCTATCCGGGTCACGTACGTGACAATCACTGACATGTAATTTCAGCTTCATACCTCGCATTCCGTGAGTGTTCCAGCATTCAGGGTCCATCCGTGTCCGGGCTGACTGTAGGTAGATGGGAGGAACTGGCGCGGTGCCTTTAAGAGAACCTGTCAGGAATAAAACACAGGAACTGTTATTGTATAAAATAATCCCCGGGCCGCACTCAGCAGACGCTCAGTAATGATGTATTAAAGACACTAAACACAGCTACAGCCTATGGCAGCAACATGACGCGTTCCACACATCACTGTACCCACCAGGGGTGAGCAAATGCTGCAGTTGAATAACACTTACAGGTCTGGTCCCTCCCCCAGCCTGTGATTGGACAGTGAGAGGAGAAGCAGCAGAATGATGAGTTCATCTCTCTGCCATTCTGGACTCCCCTATCAGCATGCTCCTTGTTAGCACATGAGAACTACAGCACTGATTGGCTCCCAGCCCTGCCCTTCCCTCTCCTGTCTGTGAAGGTTCTCATTCATATAGTACATGTGTAAAAAATAAAACAAGGCACCTGGACTTGCTGTATTGTTCTTGAAGACGTCTCACTGGTCACCCGACTAGCTCAATCTGAATGGAGGAGGCTAGTCAGATGACCAGCGAAACATCTTCAGGAAGAATTAAAGGCAAGTCCAGTTGCCTTTGTTTATTGTTTACAGGCTTCCCTCTCCTGGTGTATAGGGGGTCTCATAGGAGGCTGATACCAGATCATATTGAGGTTCCTACACTTAATAATGTGTTAATAAATAGAGAGCTGCATTATATGTGTGTCTTTTATATCTACCCGGAGTTTAGCTTTAAAGCCCAACTCCAGTCACATGGTCATTTTTACATTTTCAATAGAGTCAGAACACCTGTCAGGCTGTTTCCCCTCACTTCCTGTCCAGGTGTCACCAGATCCCAGCAGTAAGAAGATTGTCACTGGGATGGATTGGGAACCCATGTAGGAGCAAGTAACACCATAAAGAACAGTGTAAGCAGGACATCTAGTGATGAGTTTAATAACTGCAGCAGAGGATAGACATTGTGTAGCGATAAGTGACTATTCTTGGTATGAGAGGCTCTTCTACATCAATATTTACATTGATCAGAGCCTGATCAACATAGGGGCTACTAGAGTGCAAGATCTGGGCCCACCACTAAAAATAGGCCCAGCCAGCCCGGGTTACCTCAGTATGCCCGATGGCAATCCAGGCTGGCTGAGCTGAACACAATGAGACAGAGGGGCCGGCGGCTCTCTGATCAGGCATATTAGATGGCCACGAGGAGCGAGCGGCCACCTAATTAGAGAACCGCCTCTGCTGCTTCCCGTCCAGCCGACCGACAGCACAGGGCCCATGATGGTCTTAATTCAGCCCTGGGTGTGATTGGCCATTTAGGTGCACAGGACTTGTATGGAATTTCTCCACAGGGACTCAGACAAAGGCCAAATCCAAACACTTTACCTGAGCGTAAAAGAGTGTATAGGTTGAACCTGAGGGACCCGTGTCTTTATTCAACCACGTGGCATCACAAGGGGGGTGGCCCGCACCCGGGTGACAACATTGGAGGGGTGACGGCAAAATGACTGACAGTCCTTTTGGTGTCACCCCCTCTAAAAACTCGGGCACTGGGTCATAGACCGAGAGCCCGACAGTGTCAGGAGACAGGAGGGGGACGCGGCGGCATATCTCATCCTGCCGGGTGAATGTCCCCTCCTCTATGGAGGGGACACCGGCAGGCGTCAATTAGATGGCTGTGCATGCGGTCTCCGCTCTGGGTGACACCCAGGTGATGCCCCTGATTCAACCTCACCTACTATGTAACTATGTATAACATCGAATCACTACACATTCACACAAGGGTCTGCAAAGCCGAGTTTTGGATGGCGCATTGGAAAGGGTTGTCACCTTTGTCAGGTTTTCATTGCCGCCTGTGTCCGCTCTGAGGAGATTCAGGCTCCCCACTTGTCCTGGGGGCCACTGTCATAGCAAATCCCTTTTGCAGTTACCACTAGAACAAGAAGCAAAGGGACAACATCCATTGAGGACAACTGCTCCTATGACAGGTGCCTAAGAGGAAATGTCCCCTCACTTCCTGTTCTGGAGACACAACAAGAAGCAAAGGTAAATTTATTTTCCGCAAAAAAAAAGAAAAATGTTAGGTTTTAGAATAAATGTTAGATCTACTTTAAAGAGAACCTGTCAACCACAATCTCCCCATTAGCGTATATGTACATTTAATATATTGTACACGTTATTTACCATCCTGCATATCCTTCTAAAGGTTCCCTGTATCAGCGCACCGGGAGTGTTCTGCCTTTGTCATGTAGAAATTATAGGCTTACCTACCTGCCATATCACAATCGGACACAAGATGGAGCTGAAGAGAACCATCTCTATTTACAGTAGCTTAGACTGTTCTTTCTTTGGTATAACTCCCAGCATTCTTCTGCTCAAAGAGAAGGAAACAAGGGCATTTTGGGAGTTCAGCCTCCATTTTAGAACAGAGTAGAAGAGAAACCACTGCCATCTGCAGCATGTGCCTGGAGGAAAGAGCCCAAATTCCCTTTAGGCAGCATCACTGGTGTGGATGGACTTGTTTCACTGTACATTTGTGGGCTGACACTATGTTTACATGTTTCATATATTGATTTTATGTTTCTATGTTCTTTTATCAGTTCCACCCCTACCCTGATTTGTTAATTAGGCATCACAATTTCCCTCAGTCTGGCTTATTGCAGAATAGGAGGGTATAGCTGCATGTGGGGCTATACACAGGGCAAAGTGTAGCGGGGACAGAGCAATGAGTGTCGGAGTTCCAATGAATCTGTTTTCTGTGATTTGTCACAGCAGTTATGCTTTTTCACCTTTTTATGCTTCCCCAGAAATAACATAGGTGAGGTTTCTGCGAAATAAAGATTACTCATTTCCAAGCACCAGTCCAACAGAAAGCCCTACTGTGGGATTGTTGTCAGCTTTTTTCTGAGGTTACATCAGCTGGCATCTAGACGGGGATCTTTGAAAACCACTGACCTATACTTCCTGTCACATACAGGCACCCTGTGGCTTCAGCAACACTTGGAAAGCCACCTTTTCCTGTGTACGTCTCTGTCTTTGACATCATCCGTTGGGTCTCTCTGGCTTTGTGACTAATAGCAAAACCTGCCATGAGCTCTAGACCTTAACTCATTGTCAAGTACATCATATTGACATTGTCTGCTTGCGTCGGCGCACCCCATTTATTGGCTGACCCAACACAATGAGTAAAGAGATGGGACCGTACAACAGATATATCAGTAAACTGAGCTTCAAGGCCAGGACTCAAGACGAGGTCAGCTTCAAATCCTTGGATCTCTTCCAGCTGATAGCCGTCAACAGGGAACGCTGGCTGGTGGCCAAGATGGACATGAGTGGGGAAGGAGCCTCTCAGATCGGCTATGTACCGGCTCAATATATGGTCAAGGAGTGGGAGCGAGTTGAGGAAAGGCCGTAAGTAGTCCACAAAAGTGGAAGCTTTCCCTGCTTTGCTCTTGTAGGACATATTTGAAACGTATGCAAAGTGCTGGGCGGTAGACAGCTTCCTCTTAGTATAGACCCTTGGTTCTCAACTGGTGGGTCGTGACCCAAAAGTGGGTCGTGACCTTGTGTTCAGTGGGTCGCCGCATGCCTTCCACTTTTCTAGGCGAGGGGCTCCATGGCCTTCCCCTAGCACAGCGCTGTCAGTTCTTGTGCCAAGCAGCCATTCAAAATATGCTGCCCGGCTCCGAGTGTTGACTTGAGGTGGGGTGGGCTGGGGGTATGGCTGCGAGGGAGATCCATCCATATGTGCAATGCTTATAGCTCCCTCCCATGTCCTGTGGAGGTGCCTGCACCGGAGTGACATCACATTCTGGCTCCCGGCACCTCTACAGGGAGTGCAAGGGAGCTGTACAAGCAATGCACATATGGATGGAGCTCCGTCACAGCACAGCAGCCCACACTGCCGTGCGTTCCATCGCAGAGCGACTTGGGTCGCGACTTAATGACCGAAGACAAATATGGGTCCTGAGGTTACACAGGTTGAGAACCGCTGGTATAGACGACATGCATTTGTGTAGTTGGAAAACTGGTCAAATGTCCTTTTTTTTTTAGTTGGAGGGGCAAATATTCAGAATTAGGTCACCCCCATTTAGCGCTATTTTACATTATGTCCTTATTGCTTTATGATTTACTGAGGGAAACAGTCTACTTTGTGCAATGCAAGCTATTGTTTCTGAGAAAGTTTCTTCTCTGTTCATATTGTACAGTTCTCTGGGAGCAAACCTCTATATTTAAGTTGCCCGTGTTACTTAGAAAATAGTTACATTGTCGCCCTGATGAAGGGATCCTGTGCGGGGCAGAAACGTCGCTAATTTGTACATGACAAATGACGATTGGTCCGATTAAATGGACATGAAAGATATTTACTGAGTGCTGGTGATTTCTGCTTTCCACTTGTTACTTAGGGATGTGAACAAGGGGCTCTCTGATAAATATGTGTGCGTAAAGAGCTTCGAGGGCAAGGTTAAATGTGAGATTACCATCAAGGAAAACGAACGACTCCAAGTTCTTTCAATGGAAAAGGAAAACTGGCTAGTGAGCAAGGTGGACTTGACTGGAAAAAAGAAAACATCAAAGGGATATGTGCCGAAACAACATCTGGTCAAAGAAAAGCCGGTGGAATGGCAGAGGTGAGTGATGCAGACATGCAGAGACCCGGGGATTGGAGAATAATGTTGCAAGATTTCACCATATACGTTCTACTGCTAAAGATCTGAGGGGGTCCCACAAGTTATGAAGGTCTTCTTCTTAAATTATGAAGTTCCCCTGCAAAGGTTAGGAGGTTCCACCACGGCTGTCTTTACCGGAGGGCAAAAGGGGCAACTGCCTTTGACCCCATCATTTACAAGGGCCCACAGCAGCCATCCCTCTCGCCCGAGTAGCAGACAGAACAAGCAAAGCGGCACTGCTGGTGGGGAGACCGGCCAGTAGTGGTTTCCAGCCTGTCACTTCACAGGCTAGAAACTGCCAGTGTCTATGTGCCGCCTCCTGCAGTGGTCCTCCCCCGTCACATAGATCCAGCAGGCAAAGAGGAAAAGAGGAGAATGAGGTGGAGGGCACAAAAGTCTTATTCTATTGTTAAGTAGTACGGAACAAATGTACCAGTACCGGGTTATTTGTTTTTTTGGCAAAATTGGAATTGCATTTGCATTGCATGTCCCCAAACACTTGCTGCCTAGTGAACTGCATTTTCAACATATGCATTCTACAAATAATATAGACATAGTCCATTGCGCATACAGGGGTCTGGGTAGGGAAGGCGGGGGGGAGGCAGGTGATGGAGGGTTTTGGGGGCTCATCAGCAAAATCTTGCCCAGGGCCCAATTAATATTAAAGATGGCCCTGGCTGGGTGCCACCACAAAAAGTTCCACTATAAAAGGTATGATGTTCCACTGCAAATGTGAAAAGGTTCCACTACAAAAGTTTTCAGGTTCCACTCTGGGCCATCTTTAATATTAATTGGGCCCTGGGCAAGATTTTGCTGTTCTCTCTCCTTGTGCAGGGTGACGAGTCTTGTCTCTGCCCCCTCCTATAATAAAGAGGCACAGGCTATGTACAGCACAGCGATGATGTCACTGCTACTTTTATATGGCAATGTCTAGGTTTGCAAAAGCATTTGGGGCACACAACTTGGATTTATATCCTTTGTGGCTATCAAGGAGTATATTTAAATGAAAGTTTTCATGCTCAGAGTTCAGCTTTTACCTTAACACTTAAATAAACCGTCACATTAAACCCATTTATTCTTATCCTACCTCTAACACTTCACTAATCCTCTAAAACCTAACCCTCTAATCCCTGACCTTACCACTAACTCTATACTACTCTTTTCTGCAACATTTTCCCTTTACTCAATGCTGGGAGCGAATCCTCATAGGGCTGAGAAGAAACTAAACTGTAATAGTTACACACCTAGAATCAATGAATAAATAAATAAAATACACTCTGATCCAGTTGCTCCAACAGGGAAGAAATGCCTTCCTTGTCCGCCAAGGCTTTTGGATGCTCCCTGGATCAACAATCTACAGTGTTAGGCCTCATTCACACGCGTAAAGGCCGGCACGTACAGCACTGTGCTGCATGCACGGCCGTATCAGGCAGCTTCTGGGAAGGACAGGTGCTGCGCTTGATTAGTATGCAGCCCCTGTCCTTCTCTATAGGAGTACGCGGCCGTACGCCGCCCTACGCTCACCCCAAGTGCAGGTCCGTACGGGTGCAGGTGTTCCGGCTCGGATGCAGCCAGGACCCATCCTGTCAGTGTACGAGTACGGACACCCGCACGGACGTGCAAGGCAGGTGAGCGTAGTGCGGCGTACGGCTGCGTAGTCTCATAGAGAAGGACAGGGGCTGCGTACTAATCACATGCAGCACTTGTCCTTCCCGGGAGCGGCCCAATACGGCTGTGTACGGAGCTGTACGTGTCGGCTTTTTCTCCTGTGAATGAGGCCTTATATCCTATTAGTAGCAGTTTCTACTTTGTATCTCTAGAGAAACATCCAGACCTCATATACAAGAACCAGAAAGTAGGGATGCACCGATACCAAGTACAGTACTCGGTACAAGTACAGATACCTTTCCAGCTCCAGGACTAGACTAGAGAAAAATTCAGTATACATTTTTGTTTATTGTCATGTGACAGTTTTTCTGAAACAATACAGACTAATGATTTCAGGACAGTGGTGGAGCGCCAGAGCCCGGTCCCAGCTGCAACCGCTGCAACCTTAGTAGTTCTCATGAAAATGCCAAGTATCGGCACTGGTATCTGAAAAGTATCTGTGCATCCCTACCAGAAATTCTAGATCACATTTTCACAGCTCGGCAACAATACTTTGAAAGGTTTCAAATCAAACTCTGGTTTCCTTACTATATGGCCTGTGAAGAATATATTATATCCTTATATTTAGGGTTTCCTGTTGCTATGCTCTGGCCAATCACTGTTGTGTCTTCCCAGCTGGTTTATCAATGTAAACCGCGCAGAGGCGAAGACCCTTCTCCTGTCTGAACCAAACAAGGACGGTTCCTTCCTCGTCCGTCCCAGCGAACATTCAGATTATTGTCTCTCATGTGAGTAAAGTCCCACAGAGGGGACATTTGAAGTATCCTGTCAGTCATGAAACATTCTGGTTGGCTAATGGTGGACCTAGACGTAACGATAAATCATCGCTCCGACACAACAAAGATATGACCAGTTTGGTCTTATTTAAAAGATAAGATTCTGTCACTGAAATTATTGTTATATGGAACAACGGTATCCTCGTGGATGTGGCCAAAAGCGAGTTTGGTTTTTTTTTGGGTATAGTAGGAAAAGGTTGAACCCCTATCAGGGTTTTTTTTATGCCAGTGGAGAGATTTACATTTAGATTTCCTGTTGTGGAGACATAACAGGAAATGAGAGGAAACCTCCCTGATCTCTGCTATCTACTCAGCAAACTAGTAAAGGGGTCATATGGACCCCTTTATGGTTCACTTTTTTGTTGCAAGGCATCCGCCAGCTTGTACCCCCTAACAAGTAGTATGACATTGGTCTTACCCCAGTGGGTGGCACGTCTTCCAAACATTCCCTAATTTTGATATTAAAATAAGGACTTTTCAAAGTCCACATACAGGCATTTTTGTCATTAGGATGCAGCAAGCTCATAAGGCCCATCGCAATGTCATCAATATATTATGTGCCATCTAGGCAAGGATTGTGCCTTACTAGAGATGATCCTGAAATTTGGATCATGTTAGATTTGGACTGAATGTTCTGAATTTAGATGTTCCAAACCCAATCAAAATGTCAGGGTTACTTTTAGCAGTTCCTAAAAAGCTTCAAGGAGAAATGGGCCAGAGGCTGCTCTAAGGCCTGGTTCACACCTGGGCGTTTTGTAGCGCGTTCGAACGGTCTGCAAAACGCTCAAACACCGAAATCCCATTATTTCCTATGGGTATGGTTCACACCTGGGCGTATTACAGGCTGTATGAACGCGCTACAAAACGCCCTACGCCCAAAGAAGTACAGGAGCTTCTTTTGGGGCGTTTTTGACGTGCGTTTCCATTGGGATACAGCCAAGTAACCCTCGGAAACGCGCATTTGGCGCGCGTTTTTTTACTGCGAATCGCATATTCGATACGCCTAGGTGTGAACCCAGCCTAAAGGAAGTTTCTGCCCTACATCTGCTTCTTCCTGAGCCTGATTGCCATGGCCACCAGGTCCCAACCTTCTCTTTTAGTATCCCTGGTAGAGATATTAAAGGTGCCTCAAACTATTTTTGGCCCCAACATCTCATCACAGTGCTGCCACAGGCTTCCAAAACCACCCTGCACAATTTTGTGTTACTTGCTATTTTGTAATACACACTTGTTTGCAGCCTGGTTCTGTTTCATTGACTTTAACAGGAATTCCTGGTTCAGAAATCCCAATTCTCGGAGGTTCTTCAAAATGTTTGGATGAACTACGACTAATCTCTTATCTCCTCCCACCAGTGCGGATAGACGATATGGTCGTCCACTTGTACATCATGAGCGAAGACACAGGAAAATTCTTCATCAGCGAAGATAGAAGTTTTACCTGCGTCCACGATCTGGTCATGTACTACCAGGACGATACGAAAGGCCACTACCCCCTGACGCCATTCTGTAAAGTAAGATAAAATCTTTGCAATCTGATCTCTTACTAGTGTTTAGGTCTATTTCATAGCAAAGCTATACAGAAGACTTGCAGAAAGCTGATGCCTTACATTGGCGACTGCCCCCTGCTGACTCCAAATGGTAAATCTGACATTTTCAAATACATCATATTGACTTATTTGTGTCAACCGGATACCAGTGCCAAATCAGCCTGCTACTAGTTCCAGTCAGCCTACTACCAGTACAGTTCTACCACCTTGTTACTAGTACCAGTCAGCCTGCTACCAGTACAGTTTTACTACCAGTACCAGTCAGCCTTCAACTAGTACCAGTCAGCCTGCTACCAGTACAGTTTTACTACCAGTACCAGTCAACCTTCAACTAGTACCAGTCAGCCTTCTACCAGTACCAGTCAGCCTGCTGCCAGTACAGTTTTACTACCAGTACCAGTCAGCCTTCTACCAGTACCAGTCAGCCTGCTGCCAGTACAGTTTTACTACCAGTACCAGGCAGCCTTCAACTAGTACCAGCCAGCCTGCTACCAGTACAGTTTTACTACCAGTACCAGTGAACCTTAAACTAGTACCAGTCAGCCTTCTACCAGTACCAGCCAGCCTGCTACCAGTACAGTTTTACTACCAGTACCAGTGAACCTTAAACTAGTACCAGTCAGCCTTCTACCAGTACCAGTCAGCCTGCTGCCAGTACAGTTTTACTACCAGTACCAGGCAGCCTTCATCTAGTACCAGTCAGCCTGCTACCGGTACCAGTCAGCCTGCTGCCAGTACAGTTTTACTACCCCTCCCCATGTAGAATGGCAGATCTGCAGGCTGCATACAATGCCGCCGAGATCATTTGTACAAAACAAGCGGCAGCTTCCCCGCTGTACATTTAGCTCTGCTTGCCCAAACGTCTACAACATCCCAGTTCGAGTCCAGTTGAATGTGATCAACTACCTTTAGCTTTTTACGGTATGTGGTCTTCCCTACTTATGGACTCAATTCGAATTGTCTAGGTCTTTGGTGTCAAGTTTACCCCAATATTTACTTTTTACAGATGTTTTTTTTAATAATCTTGGTAGTTTCCCAGCCTGGTGGATGCTTGGGAGAGGCCCTCATCAGATTTCACGTTGGTGAAGAAAATGAAATCCAATTCCCGGACCACTTTTTGGGAGGGCCATTGGGCAGAAGCAGAACGAAAAGTCCTCGTCCAGACCATAGTTGAAGGTTTGTGGTCAGTTGTTACTGTTAAGTTAGCTTTGGAGAGATGCTTATAAAATGCTTACAGTCCTCTGGAAGTTTATATTTTTATCACTTCTTGTCTATTTGATGGTCATTTTAAAGGAAGTTAGAGGAAATCTCAACAACAGAGAGACAACCAGTGATAAACAAACAATATATTTTGTAGTATTGTTGTTGTCAGTGTTGCCATTGGGGAGATTCCCTTCACTACTTCCTGTCTAGATGATGGTTATCAATCAAAACAGGAAGTAAGGAGAAATCTCCCAGAAGGGTACACATATAGCAAAACAATCCCAAAGTATTAACTCTTCACCACTGTATCCGAAACGCAATAGTTTGGACTTGATGGACTTATGTCTTTATTCAACCTCAAATACTATGTAACTATTAAAATACATTTTGGATCATGTTGGGCTTTAAATGACACCTGCAGGAGACACCTAACATTAAAATGTGGATATCATTGATCAACACCATTACAGTAAGTGCCCTATATAGGAACCCACAAGTTGCGAACTTTCAAAGATGCGAACGTCACCTGTCTTGCGTACATTGTCAAGGTACTATAAGATTAAAAATGTTTTCTTTATATTTTTGTGTTTGTTTGTTTGTTTTTTATGTATTATTTGTGTGAAAAGTATTCGAAACCTATCACAGTACAGTACTATGTAGCCAATTGTGTTAGTTGGGCACCTAGGCTAACTATGTTGGACTTACAAACAAACAGGACTGCAAGAAGGGAGCAACAAGTGTCGTTCATAATGACTCTTTCTAAGGGCTCTTCTTGTGACTGCGGGCTATACAAATATTGGAGAGTTAAACTATGAATTCTTTATCTCTAGGAGACTTTATTGAAGGTCTCTAGGAGACTTTATTGAAGGCTGCATAATGGGCACCATTATGTGCCCATTATGCAGGGTCCCTACTGTCCTTGTGCTTAGTTACCGGGTCTGTACACCTGCTGTGCCCATTATGAGGAGCTCCCACCATCCCTGTGCTGAGTTCCTGGGTCTGTACACCTGCTGTGCCCATTATGAGGGGCTCCCACCATCCCTGTGCTGCAGTGACATGCAGTGGAGTCCGTTCTAGGTGAGGCACCTGCTGTGTCTAATATTCCCACTATACTAGATTTGTATTTTATAATATGGAGAATGCAGGTAGAGTGAAAATGCCTCAGCTTAGTCAGACACACAGCCAGGAGCCATAGGTAATTTCTATGGAGTGATTCTAGGGGACTCTATCCAAACCACACTCCACTGATGACGGACATCTCCCTTATGAGTGGATCAATATTTAACCTAGCTGCCAATGGGTGTCTTATTGAACACAGGGCCCTAAGGCAAATGTCAGTACAAGTGCTGAATACTCTCCTGTTATCTCATTTGACCTTGTCCTCATTATCTTTACATGTTCTCCATCTAATTCTGCAGAGGCTTTTGAAGAGAGCAACTACAAGATTGGAATTGAGAGTTTGAAGAAGTTGAAGCACAGGAATATCATCGAACTGTGTGCACTGTGTACCACCGAGGACCCCGTGTATATTGTCACAGAGTTCATGGAGAAAGGAAACCTCTGTAGCTTACTGCGTGGTCAGTAAAAGCCTCTGCTGTTCATTATGGGGTTCACCATGAAATGAATGAGTCCTTGAGGCTGAGAATCATATTATTAGGTTGACTTTCCAATGTCAGACAGTCAGATATATACCATTGTACGCCCAACCCAGAGTTTCCCAAAAGGGCATTATAGTTTACAGTAAATGGTATGTTATCCTATAGCAAATATACTATTGCAAATGTACACTGATATACTGTACAAGCTGTACACTCACTACTTTACATTGTAGCAAAGTGTAATTTCTTCTGTGTCGTCACATGAAATGATATCATAAAATATTTACAAAGATGTGAGGGGTGCACTCACTTCTGTGAGATACTGTATATGTATATACAGGGCTCGAAAAATCCACTTGTCGACGAGCAGACTGTGGAGCCCGACGAGCAGCTTCCCGGCCGGCTGTTGTAATTACACGGCCGGCAGCTTTACAGTCAAGCGATCGAGCGTCTCGAGAGACGCTGGATCACTTGTATCAGAAGCTGTCACTGCCGTTGCCGGTCCCGAGATCCGCTGTGCCCGATGCGGCCGGGACCGGCACGGCTCTGTGACAGGAGATCAAAGGGAGTTCAGTATACGAACTCCCTTTGATCTCCTCTCAGTCCCCGAATGCAGGAAGTGATGTATATTACATCACTTCCTGCATTCAGTGTCACTCTCCAGCTAGAGAAGCTGATGAAGCCGATCTCTGCTTCATCAGCTTCTCTGGGGGTCCCTAGGTGACATTAGGGGTCTTGGAGACCCCTGATGTCTCCATAAAGAGGACCTGTCATGTAAATTGGCTATCCCATAGGGGGCTTCTTAGCCCCCCATGTAATAGCAATAAAGTTGTATGTAAAAAAAAAAAAAAAAGTAATACAAAAATGAAAGATTGATAAAAAAAATAAAGAAGCATAACATTTATTTTTTTAAACATTTTTTTTAAGTCCGCGCCCCCCACATACACACGCATATATGCGTCAGGTGCGCCTACGTGCCGCACATGTTGCATATCGCCGCAAACGGAGTGAGAGCAATAATTTTAGAGCCATTAAGGCCGGGTTCACACCTGGGCGTTTTACAGCGCTGATCGACGCGCTGTAAAACGCCCTGCAAGTGAAATCCCATTATTTCCTATGGGCATGGTTCTCACTTGGGCGTATTTCAGCGTGTCGGAACATGCTGAAAAACGCCCTATGCCCAAAGAAGTACAGGAGCTTCTTTGGGGCGTATTTCCGCGCGTATCCATTAGGATACACCTGGAAAGCGCTCGTAAACGCGTGTTTGACACGCGTTTTTTGTGGGCTGCAAATCACGGTTAAAACATGCACCGCAAAACGCGCGTCATACACGCATATTTCGAACGCTTAGGTGGGAACCCAGCCTAAAGGAGAACTATAAGGCGAGTGCTTTTCACTCACCGACCTTGGTCATGCTGACTGGTGAAATTTTTGACTGACTGGTGAGACACTATCAAATTTTTCAAGCCCTGTGTATATATATTCTCTTCCTATATCTTTCCAAAGGGGAAGAAGGACCTCTCCTGACAAACAAAGATCTCCTGCACATCTCTAATCAAGTGGCGGACGGCATGGCCTATCTGGAAGTGAAACGTGTGATACATCTTAATTTGTTAAGTACCAGTGTCCTGGTTGGAGACAATCTACACTGCAAGATCTCCCAATTTGAATCTGCTATCCGGAGAAAGGTTTGACTTGAACAGGAATATCAGTTACTGTAATAAAGAAGCTTCTTAGATGTCCGCATGGATCATTTAGAGTATAAGGTGGAACCACCATTTGCAGAGCATGAAATGATATTCCTTTGTGGTTCATGACTTGGGTGATCGTTTTACATTGGAAGTTTAGTACAATGTAGGTGATCGTTGTACATTGGAAGGTTTTTAGTTCAATCTGAATTAGGAATTTTTAGTACAAATTAAAAAAGATATTAACAATTAAAGGCATGAACCACAACAAAGTGACATTAAGAAGAGGGAACTGGCAAATAGATTGGCATTAAATATACAGATCAAGCCACAATGGTGCCGTGAGGCATAAGTCCCACCTCTCAAGAGCTTCAAGGATACCAGCAAGGGAGAGCTAAAGCGAGTCTCCATCATTGTAGGTCAGGTTGAGTAGGGGGGGCAAATGCTGAGCTAGACGCAGTGGCGGAACTACCGCCGGTGCAGGGGCACCGGTGCCTGAGGCTGTGGAGGGGCCCAGTGGGGTCCGGTCCTGGGCACCCCCACAGCCTCAGTGTGGTCCAGTCCTGCAATATGGAGCAGTGCACGGTCCCGGCGTCTGAGGCAGAAAGAAAAAGACAATCAAAGTAGAACCCCTGGAGGGGGGGGGTTAGATAAGTGAGTGCAGAGGGGGGCCCTATTCCCTGCCTCCTTGGAACCCCTCCATACCAGTAGGCCATGAGCTGAGGGGGACACAGTCTCTGCAAAGCCAGCCGACTCCCAAAAGGTGAGCCAGCCATTGGAAGGTTTTTAAACAAACTTTGTTGCAGATTCCTACCTGTTTCTGTTCTGAAGAAGCAGCTGTTTCTCTCACAGACTGATCCCTGAATGGGGGGGTCACAGTCATTATAAACACCTGGTGAAGTGGAAAGTTGCAATGTTAGCATCCCTTTAGAAGTAGTTAACCCTTTTGATGCCCCACGATGCATGTCATCAGCTGACAGCCGACTTTCCAAAGGTAAACAGAGGAGTCTGTTTACAGGGCCATGCTGCGGATGACGTACTATGTGCGCCCGTGGTTGCGATGGAGTTAAATTACAAAATGTTTTGTGTAGCAATTTTATATACTATATACATTTTTTAACAAAAAGTCGAGACTTCCCTGTTGTATATTTAGCTCTGCTTGCCCAAAGCAGGGCTATGTAGAAAACAACTACCCGCCAGGCTGCCCAGGCACACGGAAATGAATGTCCCGGGCATCTGGGTATAGGAATTCCACAGCCCTGCTGCCACTCTACTCCCTGCTGCCCCAACGCCGGGCCTTGGTTGGCCTTGTGGGAAATCCAGCCCTGATTTCATGCTTGTTGGGTTTAAGTCATGCCATGCTAAATCTTAGAAACCACATCAATATGAGGTATAATTTGCACAAATGTTCAGCCTGTGCACCACATCATGGCAAATCCAGGGCCAGACCCAGCCCACCAGGCTCCACGTTTGGGTGAGTGATACCTTAATTTTAGACTTTTATCTGTGCTCTTTTTGTCTTTTGACTGTATAACTTCTTTGAAAGCAGAGAACTCATTTAAGTGGCAATTTCCTTTTAACAAAAATGTTTTTCCTTATCCCACAGGGGAAATATTTGGCAAAGAGACTCTGTGTAAAATGGATCCCACCAGAGTTCTTTTACTCCCAGGAACTTTCTAAAAAAACAGACGTGTGGTCTTTCGGCATCTTGCTGTATGAGGTTTTCACACTGGGGCAAAGACCATATAAAGGTAATATTAATTTCTCATCGTAAGGGCTGCTCCCCTCCAGCAGATCCCTCCATTTGAATGATAATCCCACTTGGTAATCCCTAAAACACATAACGTGCAGGAAATATGCAGACAGGAGAACAGATCACGTGGCTCAGTGGTTAGCACTTCTGCCCTGCGGCACTGGGGGTCCCTGGTTCAATCTGCAAGGAGTTTGCATGTTCTCCCTGTGCTTGCGTGGGTTTCCTCTGAGTACTCCCCAGCCAGGTCAGTATCTGCAAGGAGTTTGCATGTTCTCCCTGGGCTTGCCTGGGTTTCCTCCGAGTACTCCCCAGCCAGGTCAGTATCTGCAAGGAGTTTGCATGTTCTCCCTGGGCTTGCGTGGGTTTCCTCCGAGTACTCCCCAGCCAGGTCAGTATCTGCAAGGAGTTTGCATGTTCTCCCTGGGCTTGCCTGGGTTTCCTCCGAGTACTCCCCAGCCAGGTCAGTATCTGCAAGGAGTTTGCATGTTCTCCCTGGGCTTGCGTGGGTTTCCTCCGAGTATTCCCCGGCCAGGTCAGTATCTGCAAGGAGTTTGCATGTTCTCCCTGGGCTTGCCTGGGTTTCCTCTGGGTACTCTGGTTTCCTCCCACACCCCAAAAACATTCTGGTAGGTTAATTGGCTCCTGTCTAAATTGGACCTTGTATGTACACATGTGAGATAGGTATTGCAATCCGCTCGAGGTCAGGGACCAATGTAAATGTGCAACTATGTAAAGAGCTGTGCAAATTGTCTACACTATATAGATTCCTGTAATGACAATGACAGTGTGTCCTCCTTCTTTGTCCAATCAGTGGGCTGGGGAGGTGACACCAATTTTTCTCAATGCTGACAGGGCTATTCACAAAAGGGTGAAGAGTTTGAAGAAGGCCGGAGAAGTGAACAAGCACAACATAGCTGAACTGGAAACATTCTCCAATTCAGCTCACTTCCCAGCACAACGATGTTGTCCTGGATTGTTCACTTCTCCTGCCTTCTCCAAACTCTTCACCCTTTTGTGAATAACCCTGTAAAACTCTAACAGAGAAAGTGATCCTGACTGCGTTATCTAGCAGGGGTGAGCGAGTCACATAAGTAGGCAGACAATTACAAATCCTTTGGCAGACAGGACAGTTCAGACACATGTATTTCAAATGTAAACAAAAATTGGAAAAGACGGAAGCGCCACTACCTGGCGCAATAAATGTGGTTGGGCGTGGCAGGAAAGAAAGGTAATGGTCTCACCTGTAGCTGGGTGAGCGTAAACGTGTGGCCCCTTGGGTGGGGTGAAGCGGTGAAGTCGAGCGGTGGATTCGGTCCCCTTCTCTGTTTGTTGGCTACGGACCCTTACACCGCGAGAGCATTCTCTAAAACTCCCCCCCCTTTCGTTCCGACCAGTGCTCTCACGCATCACCATACTGGTTATCTTTTTTCTGGTTTCCCCCACCGACCCCCTGACGAGCGCTTCACGCGGGACAAAACTCTTCTAATTTTTCAGTATTTCAAATGTGACTTGGCCGGTTTGCTTGGAATTCAACGACCTTCACATGCCTCAAACGTCAAAGGGAAGACACTACTCTCTCTATATATAATAGCGATTTCTGATACGCTGTGATCATTGTCCAATATTTATAAGTGGGCACTGTTGGCCATTGATCCTTCTAGCCTCAGATTTCTTTGACCTTTGGTGTTCTTGTGCCTACTAACATTTGTTGTTTCAAAGCTACAAAAGTCACTCCTGGCCACAATATTAATTGATTAGAACTCTGAATTAAAAATTATTACGTTGGTGCCACCTAGCAGGCGCCCCGATTCTCAGAGAGCGACTTGCTGCATGGATATAAACTAATGTGGACTGACACACCAGGCTTAATCTATCTATGTACCTCCATGTAGGATAGAATAGGCGAGGGGTAGCTTGTTTAGGGTGAGTGAGAGCAACAAAATATATCATATATAATATGTACATATACAGTCATGGCCAAAAATATTGCCCCCCTCCCTGCACTTCTGTCAGATAATACACCACTCCGTGCAGAAAATTGTTGCAATTACAAATGTTTCGGCATTCTCATGTTTATTTCTTTTGTTTGTATTGGTATGACTACAAAAAGTGGAGAGAAGAAAAAAAGCCAAACCTGAGACATTCCACTCAAAAATGGACTAGACAAAATTATTGGTACCTTCTATAAATTGCAATAATTTCAAGTTTTTGTGGGAAAGCATGGACAGTCTCAAGGTTACACGTCCATCTCCAGAGATCTTAATGTTCCTGTGTCCACATTGTCAAGACGTTTTATAGCCCATGGCACTGTAGCTAGTCTCCCCGGATGTGGACGAAAGAGAACAATTGATCAAAGATTGCAGCAAAGGATTGTTCGAATGGTGGATCTAGACCCTCCATCAACTTCCAAATTCAAGCCGACCCTCAGGCACAGGGTACAACTGTGTCAGCTCGCACTATACGTCGCCATGTGAATGAAAAGGGACGCTATGGTAGGAGACCAAGGCGGACCCCACTGCTGACACAGAAACATAACAAAGCAATTGGAGTTTGCCAAAACTTACCTGAGGAAGCCAAAATCCTTTTGGGAGAATGTGCTGTGGACAGACGAAACGAAATTACAGCTTTTTGGTGCAGCCCATCACTCTACTGTTTTCAGAAAAAGAAATGACTCCTTTAAAGAAAAAAATCCAGTCCCTACAGTCACACATGGTGGGGGGTCACTGATGTTTTGGGATTCCTTTGCTGCTTCAGGCACTGGAAGTCTTGACTGTGTGCACGGCATTATGAAATCTGAAGACTACCAAAGAATTCTGGGGTGCAATGTAAGGCCCAGTGTCAGAACGTTGGGTCTCCGTCAGAGGTCTTGGCCCTTTCAGCAGGACAATGACCCAAAGCACATGTCAAAAAGCACCCAGAAATGGTTTCATACAAAGCGCTGGAGAGTACTGAACTGACCAGCAATGAGTCCAGATCTAAATCCCATAGAGCGCCTGTGGAGGGAAAAGGAACCCTTCCAATCTGAGAGACCTGGAGCAGTTGGCGAATGAAAAGGGCTCCAAAATTCCTGCAGAGAGGTGTAAGAAACTCATTGATGGTTACAGGAAGCCATTGATTTCAGTTATTTTTTCCAAGGGCTGTGCTACCAAATATTAATCGAGGGTGCCAATAATTTTGTCCAGTCCATTTTTGGAGTTTTGCGTGGAATGTGTCAGATTTGGCTTGTTTTTTTTTGCTCAACTTTTTTGTGTCATACCAATACAAACAAAAGAAATAAACATGAGAATGCAGAAACATTTGTAATTGCAACAATTTTCTGCGCGAAGTGGTGCATTATCTGACAGAAGTGCAGGGGTGCCAATATTTTTGGCCATGACTGTATATTTACATATACATTTTTTAATATAATATTAGCTCCCTAATGGGGAATTACCTTGATTTAAAAGTTTAAAAAAAATAACTAGAAAAGAAAAAAAAGTTTAACAAAGTTAGGTCAGGTTTACTTAAATAATATTCTTCTGTCTTGCTCTTTCACAGGACAAACTACCAGGGAGGTTTTAAGAAGTATCAAAAAAGGGTACAGACTGCCCATGCCTCCTCTATGCACTGATGACATCTACGTTTTAATGCTGCAGTGCTGGCAGGAGGACCCCGGTGATCGCCTCTCCTTTCAGGAAATCGTGGAAAGCAGAATTTTTAAGTAATGGTTATCACAGTGCACCCCCCCCCCCCC
>NW_017306285.1:3055859-3095434 GCF_000935625.1 Nanorana parkeri | reverse complement strand
GGAAGTGGTATCCACGGGCCCCCCCCCCCCCCTCCAAAAAAAAATATTTGCCACTCATCAAATGCCAGTTTGCGTCCCTACATGGTTTCCCTATTGTCCATTGTAGCAGGGATGATCAGGATTTCCAGAAGGGGGGGCTTATTGGCAGGGGTGTGGCCTAAAATTAGTAAGCAGGGAAGGGGTCTTTAGCACTAATTCAGGGAGCACAAGGCCTTCAAATGCTACTATGTATCTCATGTGAGAAAATAACCTGCTTTATACATTGTAACTTTTGAGCATTGAGGAAATGTACCTTCGTGAAATACCACTTGAACGCATAAGGAAAAAATAAAAGTTTAATGACATCTACGCAGCTATATAAGCATCTATATAAGCCTACCTATGCCCTTTTTTAAAGTAACTGCTTAGGGGTAAGGTCTAACTTCATTATGTCACCTGCAATTTGAAATTTTTTGGCAACAGATTTTATAACACAAGCAGGAAATAATTAGAGACCCGCTGTCAGGGTACCGTGCGAGGGTGTCCTCACACCGCATGCAGGTACCCACACGGGAGGACCACACCAGACAAATGCCAATGAGCTTATATACAATTCATTATACACACCGAAACACAAACAACCCCACCAACACCCACAAGTAACCACAAACAAGTAATAGTAGCTAACTAAAAGTAAACACAAGCACATAGAACAAGGTTACAGGACAAGTAAACCCAGGGAGCGAAGTAACACAAGGGGAGCCACGAGGCAAAGGTCAGGGTACTAGGGGGCACCAGGATACAGGACTCAGAAAATAGCGACAATACTGTCCAGACTGCAGGGAGGGATTAAATACCCTTCCAGGCAGCACAAGGTGGTGAATAATCGCTGACAGCTGGGAGACCCCCGCAGGTGAGCACTGGAGTTGCAGGTTCCAGGACCAGCGAGTGGTGGTCTGGTACCTGACAGCTCCTGGCTGCCTGGAAACACCTGCAGGTGAGCGCAGGAACCGCAGGACCTGGTTCCAGCGCCACCTGGAGGTGCTATGGCCCCTGACACCCACCCTAGCAGCCTAAAATATTTTGTGTCTGTACCCACCCCCTTTATGACATAATAAAAGAGCTCCTTTTTCAAAATGCATTGGAGTAAATGGTTTAAGGTGAAATTAAGGTGTTTTTTAAGGAGACACTGTCACTGTGCCCATGCAACGTGATAAGGATACTTACCTGCACTGTCCCTCAATGGTGCTTAGATGGACTGTGTAGGTGACCCAGGGCAGCAGTGACGTCACGGTCCCGGTCATGTTATCATGCTGATTGATAGGTCTGGGACTGTCACAGCTGAGCAGGTCATATGCTCCACCGAAGTGCCAGGTAGTGCCAACCACTGCGGAGAAGCAGAGAGTTTAAGGTGACCATATGGGTGATCGGGGATGACCTTTCCAGCGACACTGTCACTTTAGTCAGCATAGGCAAGGTAACAGTCTCCCTTTAAGGGTGCAATGAGCTTTGAATGGGTCTTGAGGGTTACGAAAGCTCATTTGAATTACACTGAACCTGTTTTTGTACCAAAACAAAATAGCCCATCCTTACTTAGGGGTCCATTTATAAAAAGAATTGCATAGCTGCATGTACATTTGTACTATAGGAAGACCTGTAGTAGCAATGGTTACATTTATCTGCTAATTCCCTGCAACACTCTCTATAATTGTTACATTGTATCTCTTGTTACTAAGCTGTATTCATCTCCTATGACCCTCAGCTCCATATAGTGGCCATAATGTGGTATTTTCCTCATTCACTTTATGCTATTTAGTAGGGATGAGCTCTGTGTCCGAAACCTAAGTTCCTCCAAATCTGGAAGGAAGCTCCTTCCATGTCCCCCAATATGCTTGGCGTAAGCAAAGGGCAGGATGCAGTGATGTTATTGATCTTATATGGCTGCATGCCTATATTTGGTAAATGATATTGACCTAATACGGCCATGTGACCATATAAGGTAAATTACATCAGCACAAGTATCCCCCCCCCCCTTTGTTTACATGTAGCTATGGGGTATGGAAGTGCTCATTGCACTTCCTTGTTGGGGGGGATCTCGAGTTCGGACTGGGTTTGTTCTAAACCTGAACTCATCCCTACTCTTTATGAATTAACCTATTTTGCCCCATTTGCCTAATCAGCTCAATGAGTGAAACAGATTTTTCTGCAAAATCAGCTTCATTCCTAATCACAAGAGACTGAATTGTGTGAAGTTGTGTTCCTTTATTGGGCTGAGGAGAGTGAAAGTGATATAAAAGCAGGTGACATTCTTGCTCCTGCACCCTCCCTCCTCGTTTCTTGCCCTCTGCTTTGTGGAGAGATGTAGATTTAAGAACTATAAGGAAGTATGCTCAGAATTGTGGTCAGTGACAAATCAATTCATTTACATATTCTCGATCTTGGAAGGGATGCCACGCTTGGAATTTCCCAGCTGGTAAAACTGAGACTTGTCTTTTCTGACCATGCAGCGTCCAGCACTCTCAATCTGATCTGGTCATCCCCTGCTTATCCAACGGACACGTGACCATGAGCAAGCCGGTAGAGAGGTACGTCGCCCTGGAGGACTTCAATGGCTGCACAAAGGGAGAATTAAGTGTCAAGGCCGGGGACCGGCTTCAGGCTGTGAAAAAGTACCTAGGATGGTGGCTGGTCGAGAAGATAAACTCTGACGGCAGCAAAACAGGAGAGAGAGGACACATATCACCAACCTATCTAGTGGAGGAAAAGACAGCGGAGAGCATGGTGTAAGTAGAGGCACTGGGTTAATGGAAAGGTCAAGAAGACCAGAAAAAAAATTCAAGGAAAGCTTCTCCTTTAAAATGCACCTTTGGGTGGGACAGAGCGCCAACTTTGTAAGGGGGTCACTATTTGCATATCAGAGCACCACAAGAGTCACAAAGCCTGTGTAGGACACCCGGAGTTGCCTGATATTCAATGTCAGAGCCGTTGAAAACTTATTTTCAGCTTACAAGTAAGCTTTAGGGCCCCTTTGACCACTATGTGCATGCACAAATAATTTTTTATGATCCATACTGTATATGATCACAAAACATGCTTTCCCATGTACATCTATGCACACTCCTGCATGTTTCTGTTCACATGTTAAGCACAGGATCATTCAAGAGAACAGAGATTTCCCAAGACGCAAGCCAAAAGAGGACAAATGTGCAGCGGAAACTTAAGCAAAACAGCCATACAGGTGGCTCTATAGCCTTGGGGAGAATCTGTTTAGTGACTGCAACATTCACAGCTTCATACATTTGAATTGCCAAGCTAGACATAAAATGCAGATCTTTAGAGGTGTCATTGCCTACGTTTCTATATCTTCATGAATGCTGAGACAGTCAAATTACAATTTGTGCTGGTCTGCCCCCCTGTTGCACCTACCAGCCTAGATGTGTGGTCACTGAGGTCAGGGATTACCTAGCCATGATCTCAGCGACCATATATATGACCTGGTCTGGCTATTCTCATAGATTAGGGCAAGGCTACACTTTATAGAGTAGCCTTGTGGTGGCGGGCCAGCTTTACATATGTTTACAACTATCTCAAAGAAGACTTCTGTTGGAATTCCAAATGTTAAAAAACTGTAGTAAAGTAGTTGTAAAGTAACTGTAGTAAAAAACTGTAGAAAAAAGTAAGGTTCTTTGGGTTGGAAGGCTAGAAGAGCGCCATAAGCAAGTCTTGACCCGTCCCAATAAATGGACAGGCTAGGAGTGGGGGAAGAGTCTACAAGGACTTTCTGTGTTTCATCAGGGAAGTTTTCCTTCACTTCATGTACTATAGAAACAACAAAAAGTAAAAGGAAGTCTCTCCAACGTGAAGGAAACCTTAGACAGTTGTCACTAGACTGTCAACCAAAAGGTTTGGTTTTTGTTTCACATTCTGTCCCGGCAACAGTGGTCACCAGCAAAAATACAGAGGTGGAATCTCCTCAGTGGGCAGCTATGAAAACCTGGCAGAATTAAAATGCTTACTGGCTCCATACAAAACTAAGAAAAGGTATCGGCTTGAGATATGCTTGCATACATTTCAATGGAGCAAGGCTTTGGCCCAAAAAAATAATGGTTGGGGCTTTTAGTGCCTTGCTGTCTGGTCGGTCCTCAATACGTCATATATTTCCCAGGACAAGGCCAAGTTAAAATCAGACATACTACTACAGCTGTGTCTTGTGTCTCCCGGTGTCTTGTGACCCAATTATCAGGAAATCGGGCGGTGGATCCTGACCCGTCGCCCTGCTTCCTGATTGCCTGTGAAGCCAGTGCTCTAGTGAAAGAACACCAGCTTCAAAGGCTGCTTGGCTTCCTGACCAAACAGGAAGCTGGGTGGCAAGTCATGAGGTGCCGCCTGGCTTCCTGATTGGTCAGGAAGCTGTGTGGCCAAGCTTTACAGAAGCCAAGCTGCTTAGCAACACATAAAGCCTGCTTCCTAGCCAATCAGGAAGCCGGATGGCACGGTATGACCCGCCTTCCTGATTGGCTAGGAAGTCGGCTTCATTTGTTTCTAGGCAGCTTGGCTTCCAGACCAATCAGGAAGTCAGGATGTGAATCATGGCGTGCCACCCGGCTTCCTGATTGGTTAGGAAGCCTGGCTGCTTAGCAACACGTGAAGCCGGCTTCCTAGACAATCAGAAAGCCGAGGTGGCAGATCATAACCCACCGCCCAGCTTTCTGATTGGAAAGGAAGCCGGCTCCATGTTCCCTCAGTACTGCCTGTTAGAGGGAGATCTCTCTCTGACTGGAAGTTCCGGTATCGCAGGATTTGGACGAGTATGAGTAGTTGCCCAAATACTCGGTATCGGCACCGATACTAGTATTCGGGCGACTACTCATTCGGTACATTCGGTGCGTCCCTACTTTTATCAATAAAAAACTATCCATGAGCTTTAGTCTGGTGGTTTTGCCTAGACTGAGACAATGCCATCAGTCTGCTGTGGGGAGGAAGAAGCATTTCCTCAGTCTCCTTTTCCCCAGTGAACACTCAAGACTGTGCTCTGTAACTGTACCTTTGTAAGTCACAAGGTGAGAGACAGCAACAGGGTCTGATTGTCATGGTTTCTTATAGTGCCTTGTCCAGTTGCTTGTAAACATAAATGTTTTATACGCAATACTTGCACTTACCCGTACCTGGAAGCATTGTCTTGATATCTGCCACCATCGCATGTGGGATTCACAGAAAGCATACCGCTAACTAAGATCCAATTCTAAATTCAGACACTGCATTTCAGTAATGCTTCACAGATACATTACCTTGGTACACAGACCTCATACATGATCCCATTAAACTGGTGAGGGGGGGACCATGTATTGAAAACAGCCTGGGGCCCACAGTACAAATAAAATCGATCACTGAATCTGGTGAAGGCTCAGAAGGGGAATTGACTGAAGAGACCCTTTTATCAAAAGGTGAATATTCTCAGTATACCACCCGATAGCCCCTTGCCTTCATGGAAACATATATTTTCACAGGCTGATGCCAGCAGAGCCTGAGTGGGACAACCATAGGAATCTCACCTAGAATGGTGCCTCATCCGTAGTGGTCACAGTAACAAGCTCCAGCCTCCAGGGGTCCCCCTCAGAGTCAGAAGACCAAAGTTTTGGTGACACTGGTCCTTTCCCTGACTCATCCATAAATTCTCATGCTCCCTAGCCTGGGCCCAGAAGGAAAGTGATGGCTTCCTGCTTTGTGTGGAATCATAGATAAGCTACATATCTACTACATACAGATGTCATGGAATTAGAATGGGCCAAATAAAGGTACCATACTCATGGCAGCACAATACCTCCATGTTTCCAACAAGTGAGGCTTATGTGAAAACACAGAAAGCAGCAGACATGATGGTTCACCATCTTCATCCTCTAAGCAAGGGTTGTATTACTTTTTGGAGTGATAAACTAAAGTCAAATCTGGAATTTGACTGTTTATAATGGGTCATTGATGTGAGATGTTTGCTTTGAGAAAGCAATAAAGTCCTGGAGGTACTAACTTACTATCTTGTCCCCAGTCCATGATCTAGATGTAGATGCCTTACATTATGTTCTTATAACAGATCAAATAATGCTAAAAATGTTTCAGTGTAATTTGCTAGTTAATAACACAATCTCACATTTCTCAACAATGTTCCTTTTCGGATGGTGTTACACAGCTCCTTCAACATCTTATTTTGATTGTTGTTTCTACTTAGGGATGACCAAATAAGCGGCCTGTCTGACAAACACATAAGCGTCAAGGACTTCCAGGCCACGGCTGAAGATGAGATCACCGTTAAAGCCAAGGAACGACTCCAAGTCCTTTCAATGGAAAAGGATCGTTGGCTGGTGAGCAAAGTGCTGGTGACTGGGAAAGGAGACTCTGAAACGGGATACCTGCCTTGTGGTTACCTGGTCAGAGAGAAATCAGTGAAAAGGCAGAGGTAAGTCACGCAGAAAGAGAAGAATGGGATGTGGAGGTTCTGCTAATCACTCATTTGATATGGTTTAACCTCATCATTAAATCTCTACCTTAAAAAGTTTTTGGTAAAAGCTATAATGTTCCAGAAAGAAGGTTAACAGGTACCATCACAAAAGTGGGTTAGGACTTGATAGTAGTAATGGTTGCATTATGCAACATAATCAGTTCATTATTCGCTGTTGTGGACTTTCCCACTGTAAGAGCCTGAGGCTGATAAAACAGAACGACGCATTTCCCATTCAGGAGACAACAACTAGAGAAAACCTCAAAAGTTAGGCTCCAGCTGTAGTTTTTAGGGAGCATTGGCCATGCGCATGACAGCCTCCATTGGTCCCTAAGGGTCTGTGTCAACTGAGGTTTGTTCGCTTCAAGTGGGTTTTGCATTCCCATAACAGTCTATAGAATTGCAAAACCCACTTGAAGAAGGTCACATGCAGGTCAGGTGTAAGACGATGCCCCTGTCAATTAATTCTGAATGATCTACGAAGCGTCCTAAACTGATGTCAAACTGGCGCCATGAAGACAAGACCAAAGCCCATTGACACCAGCCTTTAGGCTCATTGTAGGCCCTATAACCAATGCTAAGCTGTCATGGTTTTTTCTAAGTGATGAAACAGGTTCTCTTCGGGCATAGTATAACAATATGTGAATGTTTTATGATCATGGACATCTTATGGTTTCCTGATGGTTTGCTCCGGCTAATTACTTTTGTGTCTTCTCTGGTTTATTGAAATAGCTGGTTTACTGAAATAGATCGTGCAGAGGCAGAGAACCTTCTCCTGTCTGAACCAAACATGGATGGTTCTTTCCTCGTTCGACCCAACAAAGACATAGGATATTGTCTTTCGGGTAAGTAAAGATGTTTCAAGGGGGCCTATTGCTTGTGAGCTTGCCTAACAGTTTCGCCTATATTATGATTTTTAACACACAACCAGCTCATTTCACAAAGATAACACACCAAAATAGGGATACTGAGGGGGACATAAATCTTCTACTCAGCCATATGCTGGATGAATGCTGTTCACAAGGCATACCCATTGCTAAATGGAGCATAGAAATGTGTCACAGGGACAGGAAGCAAGGATACATCTCTACAAGGATAAAAACAGCTAACAAAAAAAGGTTAATATTCTTTTCAAATCTGGTCCAGCCTCTTTAGATGGGGCATATACAGCTAAAAGAGGCCGGGGTGAAGTCTTACATCTGCTTCTCTTCCCTGCAGTGAGAAGGAACAAAGAGGTCACCCATTACATTATCGAGAAAGAAGATACCGGAAAATTCTTCATCTTTGAGGAAAGATCTTTTACCTGCATCCATGATCTGGTCTTCTATTACAAATATCACCTAAAAGACCACAGCCTACCGCTTATACCATTTGTAAAAGTAAGAGATATCTAAAAAAAAGAAGTTGGCTACAAATAAACACCTGCTGTGCCCATTATGAGAGGTTCCCACCATCCCTGTGCTGAGTTCCCAGGTCTGAACACCTGCTGTGCCCATTATGAGGGGTTGCCACCATTCCTGTACACCTGCTGTGCCCATTATGAGGAGCTCCCCCAATCCCTGTGCTGAGTTCCCGGGTCTGTATACCTGCTGTGCCCATTATGAGGAGCTCCCACCATCCCTGTACTGAGTTCCCAGGTCCGCACACCTGCTGTGCCCGTTATGAGGGGTTCCCACCATTCCTGTGCTGAGTTCCCAGGTCCGAACACCTGCTGTGCCCATTATGAGGGGTTCCCACCATTCCTGTGCTGAGTTCGCTGGTCTGTACACCTGCTGTACCCATTATTAGGGGTTCCTACCATCCCTGCTCTGACTTTCTGGGTCTGCACACCTGATGTGCCCATTTTGAGGGGTTCCTTCCCTCAGCAGTTCAACAGAAGGACTTTTCCTTACCTCAGCAGTTCAACAGGAGGACTGGCTCCACCCCCTTACTCTACCCCCTTATCTGCAGCCATGATAGGAGGCAATATCAGCGCCTTGACAGTTACCGGGCCAGGTTTTCTTCTTCCTTTCGGGGCCCCCCGAAGTGGCGATTGTGGTAGTTATGCCAGTGATTCCTGCAATGCAGGGATAATGAAGTGCCCCACATTAATCCCCTAATCCCCTGTGATAATTATGCCCCCTCATTTACTTCACCAATGCTGTGATGATGACCGCCCCCCACTGACTCGCCCAATGCTATGATGAAGCCCCCCATTGACTTCTGAATGCTGTGATGAAACCCCCCATGATTCCCCCACCAGTTTCCGGGTCTGTACACCTGATGTGCCCATTATGTGGGGTTCTCACCATCCTTGAGGATTTTATATTTATTTTAGATTATGGAAACTATAACAGGAGAAGCCGGGACACACAAAAGGTGGCCTAGGACAACCAAATCTAATATATAATGTCACAGTCAACTAGACACAAATACCTGCCCATAAGGAGCCATTAAAATACCAGTTCTTGCATACGTACCCAGCAACCAGAGACAAAGTGTTCTAGAAGGCCTGGCACTAGCAGGAAGAATGGTACAAACTAGGAGAAGGTTTACATTAATAAGAAGTTGGGAAACCCAAACTGGATTACATTTAGGGGCTGATTTATAAAGGGTTTGCCCGCCGTTTGCATGGCATTACTGCCACTGGATGGAGCCAATGAGCTTAGGAATTTCTGTGTATTTTGTCTTGTTAGGTTCAAGGACAAACAGAGGACTCCTGGGAAAGACCTTCATCAGATTTTACATTGACGAAAAAATTTAAAAGCATAAATGGTGAGACTTCCGAGATCTGCCTCTGGGAAGGAAGCTGGGCAGATGAAGATGTTAAAGTCCTCGTCCAGACCATACCTGAAGGTGTGTGATTGGCTGTTATTTGCAACCTAAAGTCACTGATCATCTCCAACAAACACTGCCAATGTGCCAAACTAGGTGTTCATTCCTTCTACCTTCATCTTCATTGTGTTTAATCCACTGTATCCACAGCCTACACCTGTAGTGGTCAACTTACTTAAAACAGGGGGCCTCAAGTGTAACCACTGACATTACAAAGGGTCGCACATCATTTTTAGTGACTGTAATGCTGCAAAAAGCTGTTGGAGACTGTATACATGTTAAAGGAGATGGTCAGAGACTGCAGACATACTATATGAAATGGACAGAGACAGTAAACATGCTACAAGAGATAGTCAGAATCTTAATACTGACTTTCTATGTGTGACAGTGCTGCAGCATTGCAAATGGGCCTTTTATACAGGGTCTTTATGTTATTGCCCATTGTACCTCTAAAGGGTATCTGTACCTATATGGGCCATCTACAGGGACTTAATGTACAGCTCCATTCAGGTCTAGGTGAACTGTCATTCTTGGCAGGCTGTCGATTCAATCCAGCCAACCACAAGTGGCTTAGGATACAAGGGTCTGAGTGGCACAGGTCCCAGGATGTAGAGGACTTTCGAGAGTTTTCTCAGATCATGTTTTCATTCCACTGTCATGTTCTCCATCTCCCTCTACAGAGTTTTTTAGGAGAGAGAACTTAATGCGCGGAATTGAGATTCACAAGACACTGAATCACAGGAACGTCGCCAGACTGTACGCGCTGTGTACAGCACAGGATCCCATCTACGTTGTCACAGAGTTCATGGAGAAAGGAGACCTTCAGACCTTTTTGCGAGGTCAGTAAAACAACCCTTGAAAGTACCTTAAAAATGATGAAGCTGCTATTGCCATAGGATGCCTGTCTTTTGATTGTAAGCTCTGTGCAGACTTTTGAGAAAGGCAGTGAGCCATCTGCATGAACAGGAAATGAGATTCCATGGTTGGTGGCATTTAAGAATACAATGGACTTTAAATGTTCCTGAGGGTTACAGAAGCTACTACCCTGCAAACCCCCTTACAGAAGCCTGAAACGTTCAAAGGGAGGAGCAAAAGGAATGTGTAGCTTGGAAAGCTGACAGTAAAAGAGCTAGCTTATACTTACCTGTACCACCACCAACCCCAATGATTTTAGCTTGCTTTAGGAGCTACAGTGCCCAGAGAGTCCCCTTTGTCCGATACAGGTCCATCAAGTTCAACCAGGTTAAGTTAAAGGTTAAGTACTGAGGAAAGTTTAAGGTTTAATTTGGGGTCGGGTTAAGTTCTAGGGCTTGGATGAAGGGAGGGTAAAAAGTAAGGCTCAGCCTAGGGGTCACGTTAGTGGCAGGGGTTATAAGGGGACACGTCTTGTTTTTGATGCCTAAAGTCAAGTACTGCATAGAAATATTGTCTCCTAATCTCTCTATAGGTGAAGGAGGACTTCATTTAGTGGAAGCGGAGCTCATGTACATAGCACAGCAAGTGGCAGACGGCATGGCCTACCTGGAAGTGAAGCGCGTGCACCATCTTGACTTGACCTGTCACAATATCCTGGTTGGCAACAATCTACTTTGCAAAATCTTCCAGTTTGGACTTTCTGCCCAGAAAAAGGTTTGCAAGAATTCCTATAAATATAGACACGCTTCCCCAATGCCATATGGATTCTTTAGTCTGAAGAGTCCCACTTCTTTCGAGCCTGAAGTTTGGTGCCCCACTTCCTAACACATGCCTAAACTCTGTGTGCTGTTTAAACAGCTTCCGGAGCCTCTTCCAATGCCAGAAATATAAATCTGCCAAAGAATCAGACTTTGAATCACTTCACTCATCCCTACTCATTGTGGGTCTCTGAAGGTTTAGGCTGACCCTAACTCTTCACCATCCCTCATCCAAACCCTAGAACTTAGCTCAAATCTGTGGCAGGAGAAAGGTTTGCTTGACCCTTGGGAACTGGTCATGGGATGCTTTGTCAGCCAAATATAACAGAAATGCTAACTAACCCGTAAGGTCCATCACTGTCTTATGTCCCATGATGAAGAGACATCACTTGAGCTATTTAATTCTGTTAGCAATAGCATTATTATGTTCAGCAAAGAAGATAAATGTGCAAAGCATCCCTGCTCTGACTTTCTGGGTCTGTACACCTGCTGTGGCCATTTTGAGGGGTTCCTTACCTCAGCAGTTCAACAGGAGGACTGGCTCCACCCCCTTACTCTACCCCCTTATCTGCAGCCATGATAGGAGGCAATATCAGCGCCTTGACAGTTACCGGGCCAGGTTTTCTTCTTCCTTTCGGGGCCCCCCGAAGTGGCGATTGTGGTAGTTATGCCAGTGATTCCTGCAATGCAGGGATAATGAAGTGCCCCACATGACTCCCCTAATGCTGTGATAATTATGCCCCCTCATTTACTTCACCAATGCTGTGATGATGACCGCCCCCCACTGACTCGCCCAATGCAATGATGAAGCCCCCCCATTGACTCTCCAAATGCTGTGATGAAGCCCCCCATGATTCCCCCACCAGTTTCCGGGTCTGTACACCTGATGTGCCCATTATGTGGGGTTCTCACCATCCTTGAGGATTTTATATTTATTTTAGATTATGGAGACTATAACAGGAGAAGCTGGGATACACAAAGGTGGCCTAGGACAACCAAATCTAATATAATTCTGTTAGCAATAGCATTATTTTGTTCAGCAAAGAAGATACATGTGCAAAGCAGCCCAACGCTCAATCTAGAAGGAGCATTATTTTTTTTAATTTTTAGTCCTGACCAATTAAGTCATACCAAAGCTAAAAAAAACAGAGCAGAATCAGGGAGGTTCAAACTCCAATAAATTATTTTCAAATGATTTATTGAGGGAAATGATGTTAAAACCCTCATTTAGCACCTAATATTTGAAACCCTCATCATACAGCACCATATACTGATCAATCCATTGCCAGTTTTGTCATGTGTGGCCTGTACAGTCACTTTAATACTGGACTGATAAATGGGCACCCAGTTCACCCAATTATATGTTCATAAGAAACATGTTTCTTCATCATGCAGGGAACGCAGCCTCTGAAATACGAAAGCAAAGCTGCCATAAGATGGATGCCACCAGAAGTCTTAGAGTATGCGGACATTACTGATACAACTGATGTCTGGTCTTTCGGAATTGTCCTGTACGAGATATTCACATTGGGGCAGACCCCGTATAAAGGTAATAACCTTCTCCTGGCTTAGAGGCTGCTATCCAACAGTAGACCCCTAACCAGGGATGTGATCCTTGGTACACTTTGCATGTTCGTCTGGCCAAACTGTGAACCTATGGGCAAGTTTGCCCAGACATCCAAAGACAATCCCATAATACTTTACCCGACCTGTGAACTCTGGTCAGGTAAAGAATTATGGCCAATGATGGGGCTTTGGATATGTGATGGCCTTCCCTCCCTATAAAAGTCAGCTCTCTCAGCATCCAATTGTCAGTGTGTGTTGGAGTTAGCGAGGGACATCTGACAGCTTGGTGTGAAAGAGACAGTTTGTGCTACTTGTACAGTGCAAGCAGTGTGCTAGCATAGAGTTATTCAGTCCATTATAACAGTGTCAAGTGGTGCAGAAAAGCAGCACCCCTTCGATCTCCCTATTACCATAGCTAATGGAAATAGGCAATCCCTTATTGTCATCAGGCTTATAAGCGAACTATGGTCCATGCTTTTTTGGCCATATGCCTCTTGAGTGGGCAAAGGGAAGACTCATTAATCTACTGCCGATCCTTCCACCCAAAATGTATTTATCAACGACTGGTGGATGCTGGAGAGTTAACCCACCTGACAGTCTCTTATATCTTTTGGAGACTACTGGTGAGATCTCTAAGTTCGGGGTATTTGCACACCTGCTGTGCCCATTATGACGGGTTCCCTCCATCTATGTGCTGAGTTCATGGGTCTGCTGCACACATGCTGCGTTTATCATGAGGGGTTCCCGCCATCCCTGCACTGAGTTCCTGGGTAAGTACACCTGCTCTGCCTAGTATAAGGGTTCCTCACCATCTCAACTGGATTTTATATAAAGATATATATATTTTGAAGAATGTAGCAGAAGCAGATGGGAGATGAACCCAATCTGGAATCATGGCAGAGAGAGCTAGCTTACTAATGGAGAACCCCCCCTCCCCCATGCTCCATCTATAAGTAAAATGTCATTTCTGGGTAGACTGATCTTTTAATATTAACCTTCTCTCTTGCAGGTCTAAATTTTAAGGAGATACAAACAATGATTGTAGAGGGGTACAGACTACCAATGCCACCGTTATGCTTTTATGCTGTCTACAAATTAATGCTGCAATGTTGGAGCAAGGACTCAGATGAACGACCTTCATTTCAGAAGATTGTGGAAAGCAAAATATTTCAGTAATGTCCATCACAGCTTTACATTGATTTTTTTTTTAAATTGTCTCGGTCCTGCCATTAAAGGGAGGGAAATGCTGGACTAAAATCACTTCCCCTCACTCTCTGTGTTTTATCCTTTTCCAGCATTTTGTCTATGCATTTTCTGTGGTGCCTTTGGGATGTAATGGAGGGGGTGGGCATTGACACAAAAAAATTCAACATTGGATCCTTAAAGAGTAACTGATATAACCTAGAAGCCAAATCTGGGACTCAATAGTTTATGTGGCTTGCACGCTAATGAGCTGATCAAGAATTGGGTTATAATACATTTTATTTCATCAAATGTCTTACTGGTACATTGAATGCTTTTCATATACTTAATTGGTTAAAATATATGTATTCTTCCTCAAGTCAACTTCTCTAAAGGTCTAATTCCTGATTGTGTTTGGTCCTCCAGCAGAAAAGATCTGATTGTTTTGTTGCTCTTTGTACATAGCAATCACAAAGCATTTGGTCTTTCTGACAAATACGTGAGTGTAAAGGACTTCCAGGCCACAGCTGAAGATGAGATCAGTATTAATGCCAAGGAACGATTCCAAGTCCATTCAATGGAAAAGGATCGCTGGCTGGTGAGCAAGGTGGAGGTCACTGAAGGAGACTCTATAAAGGGATACGTGCCTTGTGATTATCTGGTCCGAGAGAAGTCGGTGGAGATGCAAAGGTAGGCCAACAGATTGATTTGGACTGGGGGTTGGAGGAAGAGTCAATAAGTCACATTATAAGGTACAATTAATAAAATGGCAAGGCTCTGCAGACTAAGACCTATAAGAGATTCCACCACAGAAATTGAGAAGTCACTTTAGGATGGCCTACTTAAATGAATATGATCATCCGCCTAAATGGTTATGATTTTCCACCTCCAAAGTTATGGACGTCCTCCTTAAAAGTTATGAAGATCCTCCGCAAAATTTACAAAGACGCAGCTCAAGTGCTATGCCGATCCACCTCAAAAGTTATAAAGCTCCATTACAAAATTTACAAAGACACACCTCAAGAGTTATGTAGGTCCACCTCAAAAGTTATAAAGCTCCATCACAACATTTACAAAGATGCACCTCAAGAGTTATGCAGGTTTTAGACAATTTAGAAAACCTTTGTAAAAAAAAATGTTTTAAAACGTTAATTCTCCTAATTAAAGCTCCAGCTTCCCTAGCTGAGTGGTTGGTTATGAGATATTAGACCCCAATATGTATATTGTGTTTCCTGCTGGAATGCTCTGACCAATCACTGTTCTCTTTTCCCAGCTGGTTTTTTGACATAGATGACGCCGAGGCAAAGACCCTCCCGTCCGAACCAAACATGGAAGGTTCTTTCTTTGTCAGACCAAGCAAAGACTCACACTATTGTCTTTCAGGTAAGGATCGGTATTTGTGTGGCTATGCAAATATGCTGAAGATCTATTAGACTCTATTAGTCAGAGTAGAGATTTTTCTATCTGCGTCCAAAGCAACTGATTCACTGCTAAGGTGAGAGGGAAGGCATTGTCTAATACTGCACACTGCAGATAGAGTGAAGTTTGCTCTAGCAATTGGTGAAAAATATGCAGCAGTGACAATGGGTCGAGCAAAGGGTGCTCTACGGATGTGTAGGTACAATGTGGTACAGGTGGTCCGTAAACATCTGAACACTTCAAACAGACTGTAATTGTCTACGTCCAATACCTGACCTCATTATGATCATTCATAGTCTTCCTTATGATGTGAGAAGCCAAGGTAATATACATCCAAATCTTACACCTATTTCTACTCCCTCCAGTGTGGAAGAACAAAGGGGTCATCAACTACACTATCAAAAGAGAAGACACGGGAAGATTCTTCATCTATGAAGAAAGATCTTTTACCTGCATCCACGATCTGGTCATTTACTACCAACATCACCTAATAGACCAAGACTGTCTGCCACTCACACCATTTCTAAAAGTAAGTGATATCTTAGCTCATACACTTGTATCTATAATGGCCAATCCCATTAAACTATGAAGGCAAACATTAAAGGGTTCGTCACTCACTCAATAACTGAGATTTCATAAATGAAGAGTTAAAGTGACATTAAAGGCAATTTTTTTGCCCCTCACCCCAACATTAATTAAAGCACTTACCTTAAATGATGTCTCTTAATCCGATCTTCTTCTTCTTTCCTGATGTTTTCAGCTGTCTCTCCAGCGCTGCTGCGGGTCTCCGATCCAGCGTTGACTCCTCTGTCCTTGCTGGCACTTCCTGTCCCACGGTGTCTGCATGCGGGTGCACGCGTCCATATACTTACCTTGTGTCTCTCCTCGCGTCCCGGCTGAAAATGTGAACTGCGCATGCGCCCGCCCAAAGATGCTTTGCAGCCGCCCGAGAATTTTCACATTTTCGGACGGGAGCGCGCGGGGAAGACACAGGTGAGTTTAAACCGCTAAAGCGTTTTTGTTTTTTAACTTTTTGCATATATCTACTGCTTGCTAGCCATATATATATATGTATATATGCAAAAAAGCTGAGGGTTTAGAAACCCTGTAAAGCTGAACTCCAGGTATAAATATTTATATATACTTACATTGGTCCAGTTCAGTCCAATGTAAGTATATAAATTACATACCTGGTGGGGTCACTGGGATCCTGTAAAGTACTATAGTAGTCTACAGTAGTACTACAGAGCTTTACAGTGATCTTCTGGGTCCTGTACAGCCACTGTGCTGAGCAACTTCCCCTTTGCTGTGAAAACACAGAGGGGCACTTGATCAGCACAAGGGCCATTCAGAGAGTTCCTAGTATTTTTATCAATGAACTCAAGACATTCTCTGATTGGACGAGGAGCAGTGATGTCACAATCCACCCCTTGAAGAAGACAACTTAAACTTACCTGCAAAATCATCAACATTCCACACACTAACATGTGTGGGATGCCTCGTCCCCTGCCATGTCCTGTAGTTCCAGTCATGGGTTCCTATATCACTATTGTGAGCTGGGATACACAAAGGTGGTTGGGAACACCCAAATCTCCCAGATGGACAAGTGCAAAGTCAGGATCTCACTGTTGGAGCATCCAGGAGGCCAGGGCTACAATCAGCCAACCAAAGTCCACCTAGAACTAAAATCTCACAAGGCTGCTCACTGCCAAGTACATGTGCAGAAATGGGATTGTGAGTTGGAAGGGTTAGAACCTCTATCAGATTGTCTACATCAGTACCTACCTCTGAAGAAGCTCGCAGTTAGATAGGTTTCCACTACAGACACGCAAACAAGCAGAAACACCAGAGCAGAGAGCATCATGGGGGCTAGTGTAGATCTGATGAAGTATGATTTGTAATGGCAGAAGAAGTTTCATGCACTCTCTACTTTTTCTGTAAAAGTCCAACTTGATTCAGTCCCCTGGAGGCTCCCTATTGGTCTTCAAATGTTAATACACCCAGACGTGTCCAATTATGGGTTTAAAAAAAGATACATGTCCCTCGAATTAAAAAAAAAAGACAAAAAATTAAAGTATATGTAAACCCAACATCCAAGGACTGGTAAGCTGCACCATATTACGTTTTGGTCTTGGGATTTGATATGCTTTTACATTACTGACAAGAGATGTTTTCTCTTGAAAGGATCCTAGCGACATGGAGGACACTTGGGAAACACCCTCATCAGACTTTACTTTGGAAAAAATAGTGAGTCAGTACAAGGTTAGGACTGATAAAATGTCTCTTTGGAAAGGCAAATGGATAGAAGGAAGAAGAAAAGTCCTTATCCAGACCATTTCCAAAGGTATGTGGCTGACTATAAAATATTGACGAAGTAAGGTAGGCCAAGAACTCCTAAATGGATAGACCTTTGCTGCCCAAGTTAGGGTTTGATTTCTAACATGTCCAACCTCACCTCTATTGCCAGTAGAATGCCATTGGCATATGCCTTGCATAACCATAAACATATTGACTGGCAGAATGAACTAGTGCACTCTAAGCTTTCCACAGTCATGGCATTTAGGTTTAAAGTTCATTGAACTGGAACAGGTTTTACAATGTTCTCCAGTCCACAATAAGATAACTAAATTATACATAATGGAAAACATTGCAGAAATGCAGGTCAGGTCTTCTGGTTTAAAATCTGCTGGGCTTCATTACTCACCTGACAATGAAAGCCAACCCAGTACTTTAGGTCCAGCACTACACATGAGCCATTCTTGGTCTGCTGAAGGAGCAAAAGCTCCACCATCACTTCCTAGAGAGTTACAGCATGTAACAGTTTTTTATCTTTTGCAAGGACTCAAAGTAAGAGTTCTGTGCTGAGTTCCTGGATATGCACACCAGCTTTGCCTATGAAAAGAGGGGCCCTCTATCCTCGCCAAGTTAAAAAATTTAACTTATAGTATAAAGTATGCGACAAGAAGACTGGGAAAATGCCATGGTGGGCAGGAAAGAACTGGAAACAATAGTAAGAAGCAGGATCGGGCTGTGGGTTAGGCAGAAGACGTGACCACCTTGTTAGCTTCAGAAAGTGAGGGCCCAAAAAAGCAGGATCTGCAACCTATGCTTCTGGGGTAGTTCACAACTCATAGCCAGTACCAGTCTCCCTGCCCTCGTGCAGTACAAAAAAAGCCTGATAACCACAGCAATGCTCAAAACCAGGAACAACTTTCTTTTATCAAACTGTGTATGGCCTAAGTGCACTTACGTGGACCTCAGATTTTTGGAAAACATAGCCCTCTAAATAGCAATGGCTGCATGTGCCAGTGGGCCACCAGCCTGACCCATGGTCCTACTGAACACACAGTAAAGTACAAACCATGTGCGACTGTAGTCTGTTGAAAAAAATAAGCATTTTGGAAACTGGGAAAAATGGATGGGGGGTTGGGGGTGGCGCACTTTGGCCTTTTCGCCTTGGATGCTTAAGGACCTTGTCCCATCACTGGTCAGAATGTCTAGTCACCAAAGCCCTCAAGATATATGAGAATGTTATTCTATTAACTTTTAAGCCCGTTGGCTGCGGGTGGCCTACACTAAGCCCAGAGGCACAAGCTGGCACTAAAATGTCCTCCATCGATATGCTAAGATGACGTCTCTACCTCTTCCTTTTCATTATCTCATTACACAGAGTCTTTTGAACAGAACTTCATGGATGGGATTGAGATTCTGAAGAAGCTGAATCACAAAAATATAATTCAATTGTATTCTTTGTGTACCCCCAATGATCCTGTCTATATTGTCACAGAGTTCATGGAGAAAGGAGACCTTCTCAGCTTTCTACGTGGTCAGTAAAAGCCTCCCTAGTTAATTATTAAAGTAGGAAACAAATATGTACAGAGTTTACTCTTTCATTTAAAGGTAATATGTAGGATGCCATGATATCAAAGCAGTGTTTGCGCTAACCCACACGATGAGTGCTGAATAGTTCTTCAGTGAACCTACTGTACTCATTGATCTTGAGTAACCATGTTGGCCAAAAAAAAAACCTAGTTTTAGAATAAGATGACACCATTCTTGACCACCAGCTCTACACAAGGGCTTCAACTACCCCTCAATTTGGATCTAAACCCAAGAACAAGGATGTGACATGCCCCCCTATATCAGGATGAATCAAAGTTGATAAAGATGGGTCTTTGAAACATTGATCCAAGCAGTGCCCCAGTTGAATTGCCCCAGTTGAGTAAAGAACATGAATTTTCAAGGGATGGTCTTTTAATTGCTGGGTCACTGCTGCCCGTTAGACACAATTATAATTCCAGCCCCAAAGGAGATCTTTATTTCAAAACATATATAGATCCATTTGGTTATAGTATCTTCTGGGTCCAATCAAATCTTTATTCCATTCTAAGCCCTGATGAAGGGGGAGTGTGGTTGCCTTCAAAACACATTGGCTGTTTAATTGAACTGTGAACAATTAAAGGCATGCCTGGATTCTTTCACCTTTTGGTTTATTTCTAAATGTTGGACCATCAGACACAGATGATAAAAGCCTGTAGAGGCCTACATCTGTCAACGTCTGCTGAACTCTTCCTGTATTCAAACTCATAAACAAAAATGTAATGAATTGCGGCTTACCAGTCTTCCGATGCGATGGCTGCATTTGTTTTCTTCTCAGGGTGTTTTTTTCATCTTTATTTTCACCATGTGACTCCGCCAGTAATACACTCCCTGTCTTAGGAAGACAACACTGTACTGTATCTATGGAGGAGCAGTGGTGTCACCCTAGGCTGCTCACCTGATTTGGACTACAAACATCTGCCCCTATCCACATCTTTATCACAGATGTGGTTTGTGGTTTACAGAAAATAGCTGGGACAGCTGATGAAATTGTTTGAGATTCCAGTTTAGTGCACAGGAGGTGACAAGAACATTGCAATTCTGACAACATCAACAGGTATTTTGCAGTACTTGATGAAAACGAAAGACAGAATCTAATGCAGCCACCACACATATGGACTGGAAAGCTGAGAGCTAGTACATTTCTGTTCTTTGGTTGAGATTTACTTTAAACTGTTGTACCACCGACAACACTCAGGTGGGAACAGGGAGGCCATTGTGAGCCCCCAGGATCTTGGATCTAGTTGCAGCTCTGACCTGAAAAAAAAAAACAATGGCGGTCCCTGAAGTCTTGAAGACTAGATTGGGACACCCATCTATATAAATATATTTGTATATGTAATATTCTAACTCCCACTTTTTCTGTGTAGGAGAAGAAGGAACTCTCCTAAACGAGCCAGAACACCTGGGCATTGCTCAGCAAGTGGCTGATGGAATGGCATATCTGGAAGTGAAACGCGTGCTGCATCTCAACTTGACCTGTCACAACATACTGGTTGGAGACAACCTAGTTTGCAAAATCTCACAGTTTGGACTTGCCAAGAAAAAGGTTTGACCTGAAGAGGACTGTCAGCTAGTACAGAAAGCTTTGGCCAACAGAGGAGGGGAAAAAAATCCCTCCAAAGTGTTTCTGCCCTGAAGTAACTAAGTACCTCAAGCCTGCCTTACCAGATCCATTCCTAAAAAATGTTTCTGAATTGCTTAGCCTTCACTATCACCACCTGAACATTCTCAATGTTGTCATGAGAACAGCAACCTTGTCTGCATCCATTTAGTAGATTAGTCTTAGTGAGTCTCACAAAAAAAAACCTAAACAAATCCTCCCATTACAGGGGTGTCAGTAAGTTGAATTGTAGCTCAATGCCATTTTCAGTAAATATATTGAGCCAATCACAAAAGCAAGAAATGACATATTGAGTAGACATAACACCACCAGGCTACCATGTTACAGTGAAGCAACAATTGGACATTTGAAGACTGCAGATGGAAATAGAGAGCTCTGTTTTTGTGCAGTGCGCAATTTTTGTGGTTAAGGGTAAATGTCTCATTGCATAATATTTCCACAATAACAAGAATGTGTTTCTTCATCCCACAGGATCATCTTGTTTTTCTAACAAATCCTATTGTCCCGGTAAAGTGGATGCCACCAGAGGTTCTACAGGATTGGGTATTTTCCGCCAAAACGGATGTGTGGTCTTTCGGAATTATCCTCTATGAGATTTTCACCCTGGGGCAACTACCGTACACAGGTAAGATCATTTTCCTCTCCAGCTCTAAAATTCCCATCGATGGGAAGGTCTCACTGTAGGAAGAAGCACCAAAACATATGTCCATAACTATCACAATATTGTACCCATCACACTCAAGTAAAAGATATTAAATTTGAAAGGGGGAACCAATCCTTAAAGGGGCCTCTTAGAACCCGCTACAAAATCGCTGAGTGAGCTAATTCAACACTAGCCGTCCCCGTGTGGCGGTGATTATCCTGGCAACTGGCCATTTAAGCTCCAAGCACTGCATTATGGGAAGGCAAAGGACAGAACCATGTGTGCCCTTGTACCCTTCTGGGTTTTTCTGGAGGTTCAACAGAAATTAGGGTAGAGGGTGGAAGGTCCATACGAGCTACTTACCCTCCTTGTTCTAACCTGAATCTCCTCCTTTGTTGTGAACAGGGCAGCCTTCAGAAATTTCGGGGCCCCTTACACGGGTGCAGCCGCAAACAGGGGCAACTAATCGAAAGCCGACTAATCGATGATGGAAAACGTTGACAACATTTTCCATCATCGATTTTAATCAACTTAGTCGATTAGTTGTTGCATCAGTCTCTGTACATAGGAGCTTACACTCTAATGTCCCCTCCCCCCCCCACAGTCACATCAGTCTCTGTACAGAGGAGCTTACACTCTAATGTCCCCTCCCCCCCCCACAGTCACATCAGTCTCTGTACAGAGGAGCTTACACTCTAATGTCCCCTCCCCCCCCCACAGTCACATCAGTCTCTGTACAGAGGAGCTTACACTCTAATGTCCCCCCACAATCACATTACCCGCTGGAAGAAGGGCCTCGTGACCCGCTTAGGAGGTAGTCTGTACGAAAGTTCATTTCCGTTTCATGTTCGTATCGTTCGTTCCATTGCAGCAAAGTGCCATTAAAAAAAAAAAATTTTATTGTCACTTTGCTGCACAAAAGAAAATGCGTACAGACGACAGCTAACTAATTTTGTCCAGAACACGATTTTTTCCGAAACGAATCGCACATGTCTACTGGTCCCAGGGCTTAGGGTCAGTTCACACCATAAGCAGTGCATTCCAGTCTGACTCTGGCCAGAACGCACTACCCACATTGCGGCCGGCTCACTTTTTTGCTGGGCTGGAGGGGACGTGGCGGTCCATTGATGTGAATGGCGCCGTAACCCAGCCCTCCGGCTGCAATGCGATCGCCCGCACAGGATCGCAAGGCATATTGCACCTGCAGTGCGTTCAAAATTGCAGCATTTTGACCACACCGGACCGCAGGCACTATGTGCCCTACGATCCCGTGCGAGTGATCGCATTCCAGCCTGGCAAAAAAGTGAGTCGGCCACAATGCGATGCAAGTGGTGTGAACAGGCCCTAAAACGGTACCAAGAACACGGCTGCAGGAGCAGCCATATTCTTGGTATAACCATTTCCAGCGGAGGGCGTACATTTACGCCAACCCACGGGAAGTGGTTAAAAAAAACACACACGCGTAATGATACAAACGCACATATCACAAACATATCACACACTCATTAAAAAAAACCACACACAGCTTAATTAAAAAAAAAAAAAAACACACTCTCACACCTATTAAAAGTAAAAATAGTTAATCAAAAAATGTCCCCCTCTCCTTCTTACCTTAGTTGCAGGAAGGGGGGCTGCATCCCCTGGGTCCAGTGTGGCACTTGGGGATTATCCTGGTCTGGTGGTCGAGTGAAGGATCAGTGTGCTCTGCACTCTGGCTGGTGCACTGGTGCAGACCATACTGATCGATCCCTGCTAAATCAGCGGCGGCACCACGAGGGAGCGATCAGTATGATCTGCATCAGCAATTCACAAACAAATCACACACCCAAAAAAAAAAAAAAAACACACAGCTTCATTTAAAAAAAAAAAAACACACTCTCACACCTATTAAAAGTAAAAATAGTTAATCAAAAAATTTCCCCCTCTCCTTCTTACCTTAGTTGCAGGAAAGGGGGCTGCATCCCCTGGGTCCAGTGTGGCACTTGGGGATTATCCTGGTCTGGTGGTCGAGTGAAGGATCAGTGTGCTCTGCATCAGCAAGAGATGCAGCTCATACTGATTTCCCTCTGGACCACCAGGGATCTATTTCCGCTACTCGCGGCGGCCATCTTTAAAAACCTAATGTGCAGCGGAAACCACCTGAGGACACCGGAGGCCCGTACAGAGCACCTCAGGTGAGGATAGGAAGAGTATGGGCCCCGGCTTCCTCCGGTGCTGCGGGGGCCCGGTCGCCTCCACCTCCCGCCGGGCACCTGTATGGCCGCCGGCCGATACACATGTAAGGTGCTCGGGCCCCTAAGGCTGCCCGGGCCCCTTACATGGCTGACGGCGGCCGTGGTTGTGAATGGCATAAGCACAGTGTTACTTGATTTGACAATGACAGCATGAAAGCCTGAATACCATGAGAGCTGCAACTGTTATGTAAGAGAGACACACTGCGAAGGCCAGTGAGGGAGTGCTGTGTGTACCTTAGAAATTGAAGTAATCAAAATCAATTATACCTTTGCTGTGATTGCTCTTGACAGAGGAGGCAGTTACCTTCACAGGAGTCTCTCTTAATCCCTTGCAAAACTCAGGGAACCTTGGGCATGAGGCTGTACAGAGAGCCGCCGAGTGGTAGCAGCTTTACAAGCAAGAACTCATTTTATTTGGGACTTGTAGCGCAGGGTCTATTTCTCCCTAGAAAGAAAATCTGTTGTGTGGTTAGAGCTGTGATTGCCAGAATTCATTTTTATCTGCTATATTTTGTTGCTGTGGACAGGCAGCTCATGTTTTGCCAGGGGTGGGGAACCTCCGGCCATCTAGCTGTGGTGAAACTACAAACCCCATGATGCATCTGTTTTTGAGAATCATGCCTGTGCCTGTAAGAATCGTGCAATGCTTTATAGGATTTGAAGGGTTGGAAGGCTGGAGGTTCCCCAACACTGTGTTATGCAATGCTGGAAATGCCACATTTTTGATGCTAGATGCTTGTGGCGAGTTTAATCTGACTTGTGGAGCAACCTTTATAAACACTATTCCCCTGGAGGCAGTCTACCCCAAGAGATGGTGAAAGCAAGGCAGCCATCATTATATCAAGAGGGGATATTCTGGGAACAACTAACCCAGTAAAAATTGGGCCATGTACAATTCTTGGTTAAAGTATGAAATTTAAATTTGGACCAGTCCTCCTTCTTGCTTCCTCCTCTCCCAAATGGACAGCAAAACCTCTTATACCAGTAAAGGTCCAATAGGGAGGATCGGGAGGTGGGGCTAAGTGTGGCTTTTCTAACAAAATTGAGATTTTTCTCCAACGTCATCTGCCTATATTTCTGGATCTACTGAACGTTTTGACATATGGTGTTCACTGAAAGTAACCTACACTTACGTATTTCTGCATCATATGTTGACCTTGACTTGCCCGAGTCTGTGACCACTTTCCTTTAACATAATTTTTCTGTCTTCCTAGCCTTTAAAACTATGGAGGAGGTGCATGCAAAGGTGACAGCGGGTTACAGACTGCCCAAGCCTCCCCTATGCACCAGCAAGATCTACAGTTTAATGCTAAGATGCTGGCACCAGGATCCGAATAGCCGACCCTTCTTTCAGGAGATTGTGGAAAGCAAAATTTTTTAATGGCAGTTATGACAGCCAGCTCTCCTTTAGAGCTACTCCAACCTATAGATTTGTTGTTGCTCTTTGCTAAATTGTGTTTCTTTGCCCTTCCTACCACTCTGAAGGTGAGAATGTGCCTGGAGATAGCGCCCTCCATTGGAACACAAGACTAGCTCTGGTCCACCTGTCTATTGGAAGATACAGTAAATACCGTACAGGTTATAATTTATGCTTTGTAAAGACATATGCAAACTCTGGAAGTGCGCCATGCTGGCTCCATCTCGGTGGAATTCCACCTTTTTACCATAGGAAATAAAAAACATACTTTATGTATCCACTGGGCTCATGTGGTTTATTCCGATGCATTCTATACTTTACATTCAAACTTTTTAAAGTTGAACTCCAGGCAAAAAGGTAAACACACATTTCAAATAAATATACTACATGGGAGCGTTTTATTTGAAATTCTCTTCAGCTGGTTATGCTTTACGGGAGTAACTATGTACAGTGTGTTACGTTTGGTAAGAAATGATTCAAACCCTGCCCCATCGGGTCTTATTTCAACCTCATTCCTGTTCAGGTTACTACAGTAAAATGTTGGGCTTCCTACCATTTTCTATCCCGGTGATAATGGTCAATAGAAGGTGAATCCCATAGACATCAATAACAACCTAATAGCCAACCCTAGGGTTCCACTTCCTTGAGCAATGTGGACCTTTTCCACTGACCACCTATACACCTATATAAAGAGAACCTTCTCCACTGACAAACTATACACTAATATAAACAGTCCCTTCTCCATTGACAATATATACATTAATATCAGAGGGCACTTTTCCACTGGCCAACTATACATCTATATAAGAAGACCCTTCTCCACCGATTACCTATACACCTATATCAGAAGATCGTTCTCCAACAAACACATATAAATCTATTAAAGAAGTCCTTTCTCCACTGACCATCTTTACATCTATAGAAGAATGACCTTCTCCACTGACAACCTATATAAAAAAGGGTCTTTTCTACTGACCACCTATATAACTAGGCCCTTTTCCATCAAACACCTATATAAGAAGGCCCTTCCTCACTGACCACCTATATAACTATATAAGAAGGCCTTCTTCTATATAAGAAGTGGAAAACATTCTCCACTGACTAACTATACACCTATAAAAAAAAGGGGCCTTTTCTATTGACCACCTATAAACATATATGAGAAGGTCCTTCTCCACTGACCATCTATGTAGGAAGGTCCTTGTCCACTGACCATCTATATAAGAAGTCCATTCTCCACTGACCACCTATATAAGAAGTCCATTCTCCATTGACCACCTATCCAAGAAGGACCTTCTCCACTGACCACCTATACAAGAAGGACCTTCTCCACTGACCAAATATATAAGAAGGACCTTTCCCAATGATTTCCTATATAAGAAGGCCCCTCTCCATTGACCACCTATATAAGAAGTCCATTCTCCATTGACCACCTATATAAGAAGGCCCCTATTCCAAAACCTTTATCGTATCTCTCAATTACTATTTTGAAATGCCAGTATAAAGGAAAAAATATTTTCACTGTCTGGTATTAGATATAAGAAGGTCCTTATCCACTGACTACAGTGGCGTAACAATCACCATAGCGACCCAGGCGGTCGCTATGGGGCCCGGGGCATAGTGGGGCCCGGCCAGATGCCGTGCGGGCCGCCTGGGTCGCTATGGGATCTTCTGCTGGTGGCTTTCACTGGCGTCTGAAGACGAACACGCCGCTGTTCAGATCATCTGTGCAGCAGCGCGTTCGTCTCCACAGTCAATGAGAGCCAGCAGCAGCAGGGGAGCAGGCTGGACCCGGTGTTCTATCAACGTCGCGAGCCTCTGACGTCACCGGCAGTGGAGGAGGAGGGCCCGTGCTCGGCAGCGGGGGAGGAGGCGGCCTCGGTGACGAAGAAGGAGGCGGGCCCGGCGGCGGAGGAGGTAAGGACTGCGACCAGCCCACCTGAGGGTGATCCTGCAGAGCCCACCATAGAGAGTCTGCAGGGTCACACTCAGGTGGGATCTCGAGTGGGCTCTGCAAGGGGGTATAACTAGAAATCACAGGGCCCCATACAAAATTTTGCTATGGGGCTCTGTGATTTCTAGTTACGCCCCTGACTTACTACCTATATAGAAAGGACCTTTTCCAATGACTACCTATATAAGAACGCCCTTCTCCACTGACCACCTATAGAAGAAGGTCCTTATCCACTGACCACCTATGCAAGAAGGACCTGTTCCAACGACTACCTATATAAGAAGGCCCCTCTCCACTGACCACCTATACAAGAAGGACCTGTTCCAACGACTACCTATATAAGAAGGCCTCTATTCCAAAACCATTATCTCATCTCTCAATTATCTTGTTTAAAATCCCAAAATAAAGAAAAACATATTTTCACTGTCTGCCTTTATTTTTTGCCTATTATTTTATTAACCAAGAAAAAAGGGAAGGTGAATGTAGTTGAATCAAATTTACAGACTTAAAGTATGTTATAACTACGGAGAAGAAACAGAGAACTCTGACTATAGTACCCAAGAAAGATCTACTGCACAAAAAGACTTGTTTATGATTACAAAACATTAAAACTGAAACCAGATCATAAAATCATATGGGTATACAATGTATAGAGCAGTTTCCTGGTGTCTGGGTCATAGTACAAACAGCGCACATTGTATCAAGTCCTTTTGAAGAAAAGCGAGTGAAGAAAGTGACGTGAGCAGGTGACTTTCTTGCTCCTGTCCCCTCCCAGATTGTCCTCTGCTCTGCAGATAGGTGTAATGCTGACAGCAATGAGAAGAAGCAGAATTGCAGCCTGAGGAGATGATCCTGTAATCACTTAGGATTGACTCAGCCGGTGACATTTCCACATTCGCTGGAGCCTTGAGTCTTCCACATCCTTCTCCTAGGAGTCACTCCACTGCTGGAAATTCCCATCTGATATTCGCCTTTCCTGGCCATGCAGCTGCCAAAGCTCTCATTCTGATCGGTGCCTTTGCTATATTATCATGACAACACCGGTACATAGGTATGTCAGCCAGTGGGACTTCAACGGCAGTGGGACGGAAGAACTGAGCTTCAAGGCCGGCGACCGCTTCCAATCCATGGACCAGAGTGGGGACTGGTGGCTGGTGGAGAGGATCAACGCTACTGGTGGTAAAACCGACGAGAAGGGATATGTGCCTTACAATTACATGGCAGAGGAAGGGAAGGTGGAAGAGCAGCGGTGAGTGCAGACGCTGGGTTTGTACGAAGAACAAGTAGGCAACCAAATTGAAGGGGGAGTTTGATGCCTGTGAAGGTCAGGGGATTGTTACATATATGCCAAAAAAATAAATGCTTTAGCTTTTTGACGCTACTGTTACTACTGCTACTGTTGCCCAGTAATTTGCAGTGTAAAAGCAGCTGATTTGGTGTTTCCTGCTGCCGGCATTGACCTCTCCTTTGCCCTGCTGTCCTCGTGATCCAACAGCTACACACTAGTACCCAAATCTCAAGTTCTCTCTTCTGACTTTGCAGGCCGCATGCTTGAATGTACTGAAGCTAGAGATAGCTGGGTGATAAATATTTTACGTAATACAACCCCATTCATATGGACTTCACCCTCTTTTCTCCCACTATACAGCACATGGTATGGGGCCAGCCAATCAGCATGTCCAATCTCTGTCACATGAGGAAAGTGAGAGGGACTGTGCGAAGCCCTGTGTAAGGTGCGAGCGGGAGTGAGTGAAACATTTTATTCTGCTTGTTTTCCCTGGCACCAGCTGACAGTCTCATAGTTCAGCTCACCTCCTTGTAATGTAGATTGCAAGCTCACAAACCTACATGCTAGAATTATCTCTTTATGCACGCTTGCCTGTAATGTACAACAGGCTCAATCTTAAAAACTGCCAGTTTTGGGGAGGTTCTCGGTTCATTTTAGTACCCCAAAACACAATAAAATACCAATTTTTTAAAATAAAATATAAAAGATGAGCTTACGATGAGTAAATACATAGCCAACATGCCCAGGTTAAAAATTGTGTGCGCCCCGTGAAAGGGCAACAAAATTTAGTACCCCAAAAAGTCCATAGACAACGCTTTAAAAGCCCCTACAGGTCATCAGTTTAGAGATACGCGGGAATATTGACCCTAGAACTGTTGCCCTCACTCCGGCGTTCGTGTCAATACCAAACATGTGTAGCTCGATTGACGTTTTCGTACGTAGGCAAACCAGCCGCGCGAATGCGTGCGTGGCACGCTCATGGGGGCGCGCACATTAACGCAAAAATAGTGTGCAAATCGCACTTCAATAGCTTATGGCTTAGCTTCGGGAGCCAAGCAATGGCAGCTATGGGACCGGAAGTGATGCAATGCACATCGCTCCCTGTCCGATGCAGGGAGGAGATCGATAAGACGTTCGACGCTCTCCTCCCCAGCTTCCCGCCGGCACCCAACATGCCGGTCCGGGGCTTGCAAGAGGAGCAGTGGGGCGGGCACTTTACCGGCCCATAGAAGCGATCTGGCGGCAGCTGAGCTGCCAGAATCACTTCTATTGTAAGGCCGGCAGCGGCTAAAGCTGCTGGGAGTCTGTTTACAGGGCCGTGCTGCCAATGACGTACTATGTACGTCCGTGGTCGCGATGGAGTTAAATTACGAAATGTTTTGTGTAGCAATTTTATATGCTATATAGATTTCTTCACAAAAAGAGTTTTCCTTTAACCCTTTTGTTGTGACCACCGTATGCCATATGGCAGTGGCAGCAGGGCCCATGGCGACTAGGGCGGGTGTCAACAGGTAGAGCATAGGGAGCTTAGCAAACATCCATTCATTAATCTTCCCCCCCCCCCCCAATAAAATGCCAATTTGCATTCCTGCATGGTTTCCCTACTGTCCATTGTAGCAGGGATGACCATAAAAGTCCAACTTTACCGTTGTGAATCCCATGTAAAGTTCAAAATAAAAGGTATACACCACCTCTATGATTAAGCCCAGGTGGTGAAACGCATGAAAGGCGTTGGAGTGGGAGAGACACTATGGCGGTGTATACCATGCACTGTATTTTGAACTTTGCATGGTATTTACAACACTAAAGTTGGATATTTATGGACCTCGGTTTTGTGCGGCTGATATATTGCGGAGATATTGTTTGACGAGTGAGAGCACACTGCAGCCTGCACCCGATGTCTGCAGTCTGGTGAAATCGGAGCGGTGAGTTTTTTGCTTTACTAAAAACTGCAATTTGACATTTTTTTGGCAGCAGATTTCATAACACAAGCAGGAAATAGTTAGAGACCCACCCCAGCAGCCTAAAATGTTTGGTGTCTGTACCCACCCACTTTATGACATCACAGTTTACACGTAATAAAAGATGAGGAGCTCCTTTTTCAAAATGCATTGGAGTAAATGGGTTAAGGTGAAATTAAGGTGGTTTTTAAGGAGACAGCATCACTGTGCCCATGCAAGGTGATAGGGATACTTACCTTACCTGCGCTGTCCCTCAATGGTGCTTAGATGGACTGTGTAGGTGACCCAGGGCTGTCCCAGTCACGTTATCATGCTGATGCCGACAAGACTGCAGGGAGGGATTAAATACCATCCCAGGTAGCACCAGGTGGTGAATAATCGCTGGGAGACACGCGCAGGTGAGCACTGGAGTTGCAGGTTCCAGGACCAGCGAGTGGTGGTCTGGTACCTGACAGCTCCTGGCTGCCTGGAAACACCTGCAGGTGAGCGCATGAACCGCAGGACCTGGTTCCAGCGCCACCTGGAGGTGCTATGGCCCCTGACACCCACCCTAGCAGCCTAAAATATTTTGTGTCTGTACCCACCCCCTTTATGACATAATAAAAGAGCTTCTTTTTCAAAATGCATTGGAGTAAATGGTTTAAGGTGAAATTAAGGTGTTTTTTAAGGAGACACTGTCACTGTGCCCATGCAACGTGATAAGGATACTTACCTGCACTGTCCCTCAATGGTGCTTAGATGGACTGTGTAGGTGACCCAGGGCAGCAGTGACGTCACTTTCCCGGTCATGTTATCATGCTGATTGATAGGTCTGGGACTGCAACAGCTGAGCAGGCTATATGCTCCACCGAAGTGCCAGGTAGTGTCAACCAGTGCAGAGAAGCAGAGAGTGCAAGGGGGCTTTATGGGGGGGTCGGGTGTGCCCTTTCCAGAGACACTGTCACTTTAGTCAGCATAGGCAAGGTAACAGTTTCCCTTTAAGGGTGCAATGAGCTTCAAAGGGTTCTTGAGGGTTGTGGAAACACCTTTCAACTACGCTGAACCTGTTTTTGTACCCCCCAAAAAATAGCCCATCCTTACTTAGGGACCCCTTTATAAAAATAATTTCATAGCTGCATGTACATTTGTACTATAGGGATACCTGTAGTATCAATGGTTACATTTATCTGCTAATTCCCTCCAACATTCTCTATAATTGTTACATTGTATCTCTTGTTACTAAGATTATTTATCTCCTATGATCCTCAGCTCCATGTAGTGGCCATAATGTGATATTTTCTTCATTCACTCTAGGCTATTTAGTAGGGATGAGCTCAGGGTCAGAACCTGAGTTCCGCCAAACCCAAAAGGAAGCGCCTTTCAAGTCATACAGTTTTGCTTGACGTAAGCAAAGGGGCAGGATGCAGTGATGTCATTGACCTTATATGGCTACATGCCTATATTTGGTAAATGACATTGACCTAATACGGCCATGTGGCCATACAAGGTAAATAACATCAGCACAAGTATCCCGCAACCTTGTTTACATGCAGCTATTCGTGGGGAACATCAGTCCTGCAGCTGATAGTATGGAAGTGCTCATTGCATTTCCTTGTTGGGGGGGACCTCAAGTTCGGACTGGGTTTGTTCCAAACCTTAGCTCATCCCTACTCTTTTTAGATGAATGTATTTTGCCCCATTTGTCTAATCAGCTCAATGAGCGAAACAGAGTTTCCTGCAAAATCAGCTTCATTCCTAATCACAAGAGACTGAATTGTGTGAAGTTGTGTTCCTTTCTTGGCTGAAGAATGTGTAAATGATATAAAAGCAGGTGACATTCTTGCTCCTGCCTCCTCCCTCTTCGTTTCTTGCCCTTTGCTTTGTGGAGAGATGTAAATAAGAGCTATAAGGAAGTATGCTCAGAATTGTGGTCAGTGACAAATCAATTCATTTACATATTCTCGATCTTGGAAGGGATGCCACGCTTGGAATTTCCCAGCTGGTAAAACTGAGACTTGTCTTTTCTGACCATGCAGCGTCCAGCACTCTCAATCTGATCTGGTCATCCCCTGCTTATCCGACGGACATGTGACCTAAGCAAGCTGGTAGATAGGTATGTCGCCCCTTTGGACTTTGATGGCTGCAGAAAGGGAGAATTAAGTGTCAACGTCAGGGACAGGCTTCAGGCTGTGAAAAAGTACCAAGGATGGTGGCTGGTTGAGAAGATAAACTCAGACGGCAACAAAACAGGAGAGAGAGGACACATATCACCAACCTATCTAGCGGAGGAAGAGACAGCGGAGAATATGGCGTAAGTAGAGGCACTGGGTTAATGGAAAGGTCAAGAAGACCAGAAAAAAATTCTGGACGGGAAGCTACCTTCTCCTTTAAAATGCACCTTTGGGTGGGACAGAGCACCAACTTTGTAAGGGGGTCACTATTTGCATATCAGAGCACCACAAGAGTCACAAAAGCAGCAGACATGATGGTTCACCATCTTCATCCTCTATGCAAGGGTTGTATGACTTTTTGGTCTGATAAACTAAAGTCAAATCTGGAATTTAATTGTTTATATGGGTCATTGATATGAGATGTTTGCTTTGAGAAGGCAATAAAGTCCTGGAGGTACTAACTTACTATCTTGTCCCCAGTCCATGATCCAGATGTATATACCTTACATTATGTTCTTATAACAGATCAAATAATGAGAAAAATTTGCTAGTTAATAACACAATCAAATACCGATTTCTCAACAATGTCTCTTTTCGGATGGTGTTACACAGCTCCTTCAACATCTTATTTTGACTGCTGTTTCTACTTAGGGATGACCAAATCAGTGGCCTGTCCAACACATATGTAAACGTCAAGGACTTCCAGGCCACGGCTGAAGACGAGATCACTGTTAAAGCCAAGGAACGACTCCAAGTCCTTTCAATGGAAAAGGATCGTTGGTTGGTGAGCAAGGTGCTGGTGACTGGGAAAGGGGACGCTGCAACGGGATACCTGACTTGTGGTTACCTGGTCAGAGAAAAGTCAATTGAGAGGGTTCTGTACAGTAAACTCCATTGTAAATGCATAAAATCGTAAGTCGATGGATCACGACCCGAGGAGCATCTGTACAGCCATTCCTATGGCAGAAAAAATACATTAAATGGCGCCCCAAGAGCAGTAAAAGCCACATACATGTGTCAAATGTAAATTTTAGTTTTCATTTGCAAGTACCCCTGAATATTACCAGTGTTATTTCAGGCTAAAGGATCAGTCCATCAAAAATGTACATAATATCTTTGGTAGACACTAGGAAGGTAACCCACCTCTCTTGTATCTCTCAGTGACTTTATTGGTGAGATCACCGTGCTAAGTTCTTGGTCTGTACACCTGATGTGTTTAATTTGAGGGGTTCCCACCATCCCTGTGCTGAGTTCCTGGGTCTGTACACCTGCTGTTGCGATTAAGAGTGTCTCCCCACAACCCTGCACTGTTACCACGTCTCTACACCTGCTGTGCCCATTATGAGGGGTTCCTACCATCCCTGTGCTGACTTCTTGGGTCTGTACACTTGCTGTGCCCATTATGAAGATCTCCCACCAACCCTGCACTGAGTTCCAGGTCCCTACACCTGATGTGTCCATTATGAGAGGTTCCTGCCTCCAGCAGTTCAACAGGAGGACTGGCTCTACCCCCTTATCGGTGGCCTTGCAAACATGCACACCCCATGCAGATATATCCCAGGTAGAGACTGAGCCCAGAACCCCGGTTGCCCCTCTCATTATATAATTGAGCTGCTCTGGTAATACAACAGAAGGTTTTTCCTGCTCTTCTGCGGCATATACTATGTTGTACACAGTCTGCAGTGCCCAGTCAGGGAAAGAAACCAAGGGTAAAGAAAGCAAGTAAACATGACAAAACACTGTTCATACAAGTTATCATGGCAACTAAGCTTATGCCTCTCCTTGCTCTGACCTTTTCAGTTATGTCATGCTGAGAAAAAGGGAAGGACCATGAGGAGGTATTAAAATTAAAATTCTTGCATACGTACCCAGCAACCAGAGACATAAAGTGTACTAGAAGACCTGGCACTAGCAGGAAGAATGGTACAAACTAGGAGAAGGTTTACATTAATAAGAAGTTGGGAAACCCAAACTGGATTACATTTAGGGGCTGATTTATAAAGGGTTTGCCCGCCGTTTGCATGGCATTCCTGTCACTAGATAGAGCCAAGGAGCTTAGGAATTTCTGTGTATTTTGTCTTGTTAGGTTCAAAGACAAACAGAGGACTCCTGGGAAAGAGCTTCATCAGATTTTACATTGACGAAAAAATTGAAAAGCATAATGGATGGGACATCCGAGATCTGCCTCTGGGAAGGAAACTGGGCAGATGGAAATGTTAAAGTCCTCGTGCAGACCATACCTGAAGGTGTGTGATTGGCTGTTATCTGCAACCTAAAGTCACTGATCCTGCCGACGTACCAAAGTTAGGTGTTAATTCCTTCTACCTTCATCTTCATTGTTTTTAATCCACAGCCTATACCGGTACTAGTCAACTTACCTCAAATAAGGGTCCTCGAGTGTGGCCATCATTGACATTACAAAGGGTCGCACATCATTTTTAGTGAATGTAATACTGCAAAAAGCTGTCAGAGACTGTATACATGTTAAAGGAGTCAGAGACTGCAGACATACTACAGGAGAAGGTCACAGACTGCAGACATACTACAGGAGATGATCAGAGACTGTAGACATACTATATGAAATGGACAGAGACAGTAAACATGCTACAAGAGATAGTCAGAATCTTAATACTGACTTTCTATGTGTGACAGTGCTGCAGCATTGCAAATGGGCCTTTTATACAGGGTCTCTATGTTATTGCCTATTGTACCTTTAGAGGGTATCTGCACCTATATGGGCCATCTACAGGGACTTAATGTACAGCTCCATTCAGGTCTAGGTGAACTGTCATTCTTGGCGGGCCAACAATTCAATCCAGCCAACCACAAGTGGCTTAGGATACAAGGGTCTGAATGGCACAGGTCCCAGGATGTAGAGGACTTTCGAGAATTTTCTCGGATCATGTTTTCATTCCACTGTCATGTTCTCCATCTCTACAGAGTTTTTTAAGAGACAGAACTACATGCACGGAATTGAGATTCACAAGACACTGAATCACAGGAACGTCGCCAAACTGTACGCGATGTGTGAGGATCCCATCCACGTTATCACAGAGTTCATGGAGAAAGGAGACCTTCAGACCTTTTTGCGAGGTCAGTAAAACAACCCTTGAAAGTACCTTAAAAATGATGAAGCTGCTATTGCCAGGGGATGCCTGTCATTTGTAGCTTGGAAAGACTGTGTAGCTTGGAAAGGTGACAGCTAAGTGAACCTGTTGCTTTGTCCATCATGGGCACAGGTTTACATTAAAGTGACCCTGATGCAAATGTAAACATTGGAAAAAAAGAACTCCTGTAAAAAAGCTGGCTCATAATTACCTGTCCTACCCCCAAACGCTTGCTTTAACAGCTAATGTTCCCAAGACCAGCTCCTTGTCACTAATGTATCCTTGTCAGGGAAACAGGGGTCGCCGGGTATGGCGTAGGACACGGGGGCTCCTTCGGCCTGGCAGAACTCCTGGCGCCAGGGTTGCAGGTGCGCATGCGCGAGATGCTCGCGTGGTGGACAGACTGCGCGCGTGTAGTGCGCCTGCGCCCATTAGAGCCGTCAAGTGTGGGCCTTGCTGGAGGAGGTTCCCAGTGCACACCTTCCATCTTCCCTTCCTGCCATTGGTTCCCAGATGGAGAAGCCTCCTGGTTGCCTCGGTGACTGGGTAATGGCTTTGATTCCCCTGGCTATAAAAACATGGTCCGAGCCCTGGCTTGTTGCCGAGTTATCCCACCTCTATGGTGCGATCACCTAGCCTCTCTGTTGGATCCTGCTGTTGTTCCCTGACCCCTCATTTGAACTTCCTGGTTATCGACCCCTTGGCCTGCCTACCACTCTTGAATCCTAGCTGTCTGCATCGACCCGGACTGGACTTGACTACCCCTTTGGATTTGGGTTAGGGTTAGGGTTTTAACGCATACTGTTGACAGGGCTACTTGTTTGGTTGCAGGCTGGCTGGCAGGTTGAGGCTGGGGAATTTTTGTGTTTTGTATTGTTGTAAGCCTTCCCAATGTGCGCCCTGCTATAAAGGCCGGTTATAGATTCATGCATGTACCATTTTTTCTAGTTTGACTATTTTGGGTTAGGGGGACGCACTGGAGTCCCAGCGTGCATTTTTGGTTGCTGGGCCTCCAGTGCGTCCCTGCACCTTATTAGGAGGAGTTGGCTACCTCCAGGTACACCTGCATGTAATTTATCAACTTCATTAATATGCTCACACTTGGAGACTCGGATACATAGAGTTAGGACCACACTTTGCAGAGGTGCCTTGACGCGGCAGTGTGGCTTCTACATATTTTTGGCCAAAAGTTTGTGCAACTAAAACCTCTGATTTTAACGCATACTGTTGACAGGGCCACTTGTTTGGTTGCAGGCTGGCTGGCAGGTTGAGGCTGAGGAATTTGTGTTTTTGTATTGTTGTAAGCCTTCCCAATGTGCGCCCTGCTATAAAGGCCGGTTATAGATTCATGCATGTACCATTTTTTCTAGTTTTCTTCTTTTTCTACCCCTTTGGATTTGCCCTCTTGTACCTCGCTCTTTGGATCTTCCTGCACGCTTCCTGCCAGAGGGTTCCTACCTACGCTGTTAGCCCGCGGCACCGCCTGACAGTCCTATAGTATTTGAGGTTGAATAAAGACACAGGTCCATCGAGTTCAACCAGTTAAAGGTTAAAGTACTGAGGGAAGTTTAAGGTTTCATTTCGGGTCGGGGTTAAGTTCTAGGGCTTGGATGAAGGGAGGGTAAAAGGTTAGGCACGGCCTAAGGGTGATGTAAATGGCAGGGGTTATAAGGGGACACGTCTTGTTTTTGATGCCTAAAGTCAAGTACTGCATATTGTCTCCTAATCTCTCTATAGGTGAAGGAGGACTTAATTTAGTGGAAGCGGAGCTCATGTACATAGCACAGCAAGTGGCAGACGGCATGGCCTACCTGGAAGTGAAGCGCGTGCACCATCTTGACTTGGCCTGTCACAATATCCTGGTTGGCAACAATCTACATTGCAAAATCTTCCAGTTTGGACTTTCTGTCCAGAAAAAGGTTTGCAAGAATTCCTACAAATATAGGGAGGCTTCCCCAATGCCATTTGGATTCTTTAGCTTGAAGAGTCCCACTTCTTCCGAGTCTGAAGTTTGGTACCCCACTTCCTAACACATGTGCTGTTTAAACAGCTTCCTGGGTCTCTTCCAATGCCAGAAATATAAAACTACCCAAGAATCGGACTTTGAGTCACTTCACTCATCCCTACTCATTGTGGGTCTCTGAAGGTTTAGGCTGACCCTAACTCTTCACCCACCCCCCCCCCTCATCCAATCTATAGAACGTAGCTCAACCAGTGGCAGGAAAAAGGTTTGCTTGACCCTTGGGAACTGGTCTTGGGGTACTTTGTCAGCCAAATATAACAGAAAAGCTAACTAATCCATAAGGTCTATCATTGTCTACAGTAATGTCCCTCGATGAAGGGATACCACTTGAGCTATTCAGTTCTGTTAACAATATCATTATTTCATCCAGCAAAGTAGATAAACATGCAAAGCAGACCGACACTCAATCTAGAATGAACAATATATACAGTCATGGCCAAAAATATTGCCCCCCCTACATTTCTCTCAGATAATACACCACTCCGTGCAGACAATTGTTGCAATGACAAATGTTTCGGCATCCTCATGTTTATTTATTTTGTTTGTATTGGTATGACACAAAAAAAGTGGAGAAAAAAATCCAAATCTGACACATTCCACGCAAAACTCCAAAAATGGACTGGACAAAATTATTGGCACCCTCAATTATTAATATTTGGTAGCGCAGCCCTTGAAAAAATAACTGAAATCAATGGCTTCCTGTAACCATCAATGAGTTTCTTACACCTCTCTGCAGGAATTTTGGACTACTCTTCTTTCGCCAACTGCTCCAGGTCTCTCAGATTGGAAGGGTTCCTTTTCTCTCCACAGGCGCTCTATGGGATTTAAATCTGGACTCATTGCTGGTCAGTCCAGTACTCTCCAGTGCTTTGTATGAAACCATTTCTGGGTGCTTTTTGACTTGTGCTTTGGGTCATTGTCCTACTGTAAGACTCATGACCTCTGAAGGAGAGCCAACTTTCTGACACTGGGCCCTACATTGCACCCCAGAATTCTTTGGTAGTCTTCAGATTTCATAATGCCGTGCGCACAGTCAAGCCATCCAGTGCCTGAAGCAGCAAAGCAACCCCAAAACATCAGTAAACCTCCACCATGTGTGACTGTAGGGACTGGATTTTTAAAGGCCTCATTTCTTTATCTGAAAACAGTAGAATGATGGGCTGCACCAAAAAGCTGTCATTTTGTTTCATCTGTCCACAGCACATTCTCCCAAAAGGATTTTGGCTTCCTCAGGTAAGTTTTGGCAAACTCCAATTGCTTTTTTATGTTTGTGTGTCAGCAGTTGTGTCCTCCTGGGTCTCCTACCATAGCGCCCCTTTTCATTCACATGGCGACGTATAGTGCGAGCTGACACAGTTGTACCCTGTGCCTGATGGTCAACTTGGATTTGTCTGGAAGTTGATGGAGGGTCTTTATCCACCATTCCAACAATCCTTCGCTGCAATCTTTGATCAATTGTTCTCTTTCGTCCACTTCCAGGGAGATTAGCTATAGGGCCATGGGCTGTAAACTTCTTGCCAATGTTGCGCACAGCAGACACAGGAACATTAAGATCTCTGGAGATGGACTTGTAACCTTGAGATTGTCCATGCTTTTCCACAATCTTTATTCTCAAATCCTCAAACAATTCGTTGCTGCTCTCTCTCTTCTCCATGCTCCGTGTGGCACACAGAGACACACAACAGAAAAGTTGGGTCAATTTTTCACCATTTTAACTGGTTGCCGGTGTGATTTCTATATTGTCGGCACCTGTTAATTGATACAGGTGAGTTTAATTACAAATTACAGGAGCATCACAAACTTGGAATGCAATTATTTCTTGCAATTCGGTACCAAAGGTACCATTAATTTTCTCCAAGCCATTTTTGGAGTTTTGCGTGGAATGTGTCAGATTGGATTTTTTCTTCCTCCACTTTTTTATGTCATATCAATAAAAACAAAAATAAATAAACATGAGAATGCTGAAACATTTGCAATTGCAACAATTTTCTGCGTGAAGTGGTGCATTAGCTGATAGAAATGTTGGGATGCAGTGGCGTAACAATCACCATAGCGACCCAGGCGGCCGCAATGGGGCCCGGGGCACGGCGGGGCCCGGCCAGGACATCTCCCTGATGCCATGCGGGTCGCCTGGGTCGCTATGGCATCTGGCTCGGGACGCTGCTGGCT
>NW_017306285.1:3055568-3055821 GCF_000935625.1 Nanorana parkeri | reverse complement strand
TGGGATCGTGCCGCTGCTGCCCCCGGCCGCTGCTGAGTTGGTGACAACCAGCAGCTTCGCAGGAGGTGGCTGGGCCCGTCAGCGGCGGCGATCAAGGGGGCGGGGCCCGGCGATCGAGGAGGCGGGGCCCGGCGATCGAGGAGGCGGGGGCCCAGTGACGGAGAATTCGATCGTAGAGGAGAAGGAGGCGGACCGGACAGAGCATCAGGGCTGACAGGTAAGAGGGCTTGACCGCCCACCTGAGACCCTGCAG
>NW_017306285.1:3042329-3052325 GCF_000935625.1 Nanorana parkeri | reverse complement strand
GGCGGCTGTGAGGAGGAACGCTCCGTTCCTTTTCACAGCCGCTGCTGAGTTGGTGACAACCAGCAGCTTCGCAGGAGGTGGCTGGGCCCGTCATCGGCGGCGATCGAGGAGGCGGGGCCCGGCGATCGAGGAGGCGGGGCCCGGCGATCGAGGAGGCGGGGGCCCAGTGACGGAGAATTCGATCGTAGAGGAGAAGGAGGCGGACCGGACAGAGCATCAGGGCTGACAGGTAAGAGGGCTTGACCGCCCACCTGAGACCCTGCAGAGCCTACCATAGAGAGTCTATGGTGGGCTCTGCAGGGTCACCCTTAGGTGGGCTGTTTGGGTTATCAGGTGGGCGTAACTAGAAATCACAGGGCCCCAAACAAAATTTTGCTATGGAGCCCTGTGATTTCTAGTTACGCCCCTGCTGGGATGCCAATATTTTTGATACTTTTTTGTCCTTACGATGTAAGTCATGCCAAAGCTAAGAAACCAGAGCAGAATCAGGGAGGTTTAAACCCCCATATACTATTGGCCAGTCTCTTTGCTACTCACATTTTTGTAATAGGGAGATCCTGTCCTCCCCAATTGGCCAGTTTCTGCAACATTCCTGCATGTTATTACCAGGGGTGAAATGGAAATGATGTTCAGAGGCTTTTCAAACCCTCATTTAGCACCTAATATTTGAAACCCTCATCTTACAGCACCATATACCGATCAATCCATTGCCAGTTTTGTCATGTGTTGCCTGTACAGCCACTTTAATACTGGACTAATAAATGGGCGCCCAGTTTACCCAATTATATGTTCATAAGAAACATGTTTCTTCATCATGCAGGGAACGCAGCCTCAGGAATACAAAAGCAAAGCTGCCATAAGATGGATGCCACCAGAAGTCATAGAGTATGGGTACTTTTCTGATAAAACTGATGTCTGGTCTTTCGGAATTGTCCTGTACGAGATATTCACATTGGGGCAGACCCCGTATAAAGGTAATAACCTTCTCCTGGCTTAGAGGCTTCTATCCAACAGCAGACCCCTGGCCACGGATGAGATCCATAGTACACTTTGCATGTTCATCGTCTGTCCAAACTGTGAACCTATGGGCAAGTTTGCCCAGATATCCAAAGCCAATCCCATAATACTTTGCCTGACCTGTGAACTCTGGTCAGGTAAAGAATTATGGCCAATGATGGTGCTTTGAATATATGCCGGCCTTCCCTCCCTATAAAAGGGCCGGTTTCCTGCACAGAATTACCACAGCGTCAAGTGCAGAAAAGCAGCACCGCTTCAGTCCCCCTATTACCATAGCTAATAAAAATAGGCAATTTGTTATTGTCATCAGGCATAAAAGAGAACTATGGCCCCACCTTTTTTTGTGGGCAGAGGGAAGACTCATCAATCTACTGTTGATCCTTCCTTGTCCAGTCTGCAGGATGTTTTTTTTCTTCTTCTTTGTTTTTAGTTTAAAGCACATGTGTCAAACTCAAGGCCCAGGGGCCGAATCCGGCCCACCAGGCCATTTCCTAGACTTCTACTTTCAGATCTAGGTATTAAGTTATTGCTAAAACCAGTGATAACCGAATGCAGAGGCAATTATGATAAAGATTAGATACATTTATATAGTCTTACAGGTACCTTTGAGGGCAACCATAATGTTGATGCGGCCCACGATAAAATTGAGTTTGACACCACCGTTTTAAAGGATCCTTTCACCCAAAATGTATTAATCAGTGACTGGTGGATGCTGGAGAGTTAACCCACCTGACATTCGCTCATATCTTTTTGAGACTACTGGTGAGATCTCTGTGCTGAGTTCACGGATTTGCCCACCTGCTGTGCACATTATGAGGGGCTCCCACCATCTCCGTGCTGAGTTCATAGGTCTGTGCACCTACTGTGCCCATTATGAGGGGCTCCCACCATCTATGTGCTGAGTTCCCGGGTCTGCACCTGCTGTGCCCATTATGAGTGGCTCCCACCATCTCTGTGCTGAGTTCCTGGGTCTGTACACCTACTGTGCCCATTATGAGGGGCTCCCACCATCTATGTGCTGAGTTCCTGGGTCTGCACCTGCAGTGCTCATTATGAGTGGCTCCCACCATCTCTGTGCTGAGTTCATTCTAGAAGTAAAATGTCATTTCTGGGTAGTCTGATCTTTTAATATTAACCTTCTCTCTTGCAGGTCTAAATTTTAAGGAGGTAGAAACAAAGCTCACAGTGGGGTACAGACTACCAATGCCACCGTTATGCTTCTATGCTGTCTACAAATTAATGCTGCAATGTTGGAACGGGAACACAGATAAACGACCTTCATTTCAGAAGATTGTGGAAAGCAAAATATTTCAGTAATGTCCATCACAGCTTTACATTGATTTTTTTTTTAAACGTCTCTGTCCTGCCATTAAAGGGAGGGAAATGCTGAAACAACTCCCCTTCCCCTCACTCTCCGTGTTTTATCCTTTTGCAGCATTTTGTCTATGCCTTTGGGATGTAATGGAGGGGGTGGGCATTGACCCAAAAATATTCAGAACATTGGATCCTTAAAGAATAACTGGTATAACCTAGAAGCCAAATCTGTGGCTAGGGGTATCAGTCAGGATGCCCTGGGATCACTGGTCACATTGTTCTATGATCAAGAATTGGGTCATAATACATTTTATTTCATCAAATGTCTTACATTGAATGCTTTTCATATACTTTATTTTTTTTAAAAATATATGTATTCTTCCTCAAGTCAACTGCTCCAAAAGTCTAATTCCTGATTGTACTGTTTGGTCCTCCAGCAGAAAAGATCTAATTGTTTTGTTTCTCTTTGTACATAGCAATCACAAAGCATTTGGTCTTTCTGACAAATACGTGAGTGTAAAGGACTTCCAGGCCACAGCTGAAGATGAGATCAGTATTAATGCCAAGGAACGATTCCAAGTCCATTCAATGGAAAAGGATCGCTGGCTGGTGAGCAAGGTGGAGGTCACTGAAGGAGACTCTATAAAGGGATACGTGCCTTGTGATTATCTGGTCCGAGAGAAGTCGGTGGAGATGCAAAGGTAGGCCAACAGATTGATTTGGACTGGGGGTGGAGGAAGAGTCAATAAGTCACATTATAAGGAACAATTATTAAAATGGCAAGGCTCTGCAGACTAAGAGCTAAAAGAGATTCCACTACAGGAATTATGATAATCCACTTAAGATGTTTTTAGGATGGCCTACTTAAATGATTATGATCATCCACATAAATTCTTATGATTTTCCACCTCTAAAGTTATGGAGGTCCTCCTTAAAAGTTACAAGGATCCTCCTCAAAAGTTATAAAGCTCCATCAAAAAATTTACAAAGACGCACCTCAAGTGTTATGAAGGTCCATCTCAAAAGTAATGATGATCCAGTGCAAGTTTTTGTTCCAGCTAATGCTCATGCTTTGCTTACTCCTACTCACCCCTGGCATTACACTTATTGCCAAAAGAAACCAATAAAGAATAAAAAAACATATTTGTTTGAAGAAAATAGCCTCTCACACTAACAATTTAGAAAATTACAAAAGTTTGTAAAAATTGTTTTAAAAATTGTAATTCTCCTAAATAAAGCTCTGGCTTTCTTAGCTGAGTGGTTGGTTATGGGATATTAGACCCCAGTATGTATATTGTGTTTCCTGCAGGAATGCTCTGACCAATCACTGTTGTCTCTTCCCAGCTGGTTTGTTGACATAGATGATGCCGAGGCAGAGACCCTCCCGTCCGAATCAAACATGGAAGGTTCTTTCCTTGTCAGACCGAGCAAAGACTCGCACTATTGTCTTTCAGGTAAGAATAGGTATTTGTGTGGCTTTGGAAATATACTAAATGTCTATCAGACCCTATTAGTTAGAGTAGCGATTTTTTATCTGTGTTCAAAGTGACTGATTCACCTGGTCTTCAGCTCTGTTGGAATTAATTTATTCGGCAATAGGTCGAGCAAAGGGTGCTCTACTGATGTGTAGGTACAATGTGGTACAGGTGGTCCCTAAACATCTGAACTAGAGCTGCAGCTAACGATTATTTTCAAAATCGATTAGTTAGCCGATTATTAAGTTCAATTAATCGGTTAATCGGATAAAAAAATAAAATACATTTAAAAAATGGCTCCAGTGATGGACTACTAGTTTGCATTGAGTGTAGTCCATCACAGGAGCAAGCTTGGAGCGGTAGGAGTAAAAAAGAAAACAAAAGTGCGGTGTGCAATATAGTGAAATAAAAAGTGTAAAATTATACAGCAATGAATACAGAATGGCACCGGCTATAGAGGACTACAAAACCCAGCAATACATTATACAGCACAATGCAGAATACCTCCAGCAATAGAGGAATACAACAAATCCCAGCAATAGTACATTATAGCTGGTGGTATTCTGCATTGCGCTGTATAATGCATTATTGCAGGGATTTGTAGTCCTCTATACAGCGCAATGCAGAATACCACCAGCTATAGAGAAGTACAACAAATCCCAGCAATAGTACACTATACATACAGTGTATAATGTATTGCTGGGATTTGTATTCCTATGTATAATATACAGCACAATGTACCATCAGCTATAGAGGAATACAAATCCCAGCAATACATTATAGAGCACCATGTGTGGGAAAGTGCAGGCTTACCAGTCTATTGGCGGCTGTCATCCCCCCACACCTGCTCCTCCTTACTACTTCTCCCCACGTCCCTGTGCCGATCGTGGATGTGGGCGGGGGGTGAACATGAGGCGGGGAGGAGATGTGGCGTGTGGAGCGTGGATGCGGGCGGGTCTGGCAGCGGCGAACGTGAGGTGGGGAAGAGGTGCGGTGCGCAGCGTGTGTGGAGCCTTCCAATCAGAAGCCGATTAATCGATGATTGAAAAAGTTGACAACTTTTTCAATAATCGATTATAATCGATTATGTCGATTAGTTGTTGCAGCCCTAATCTGAACAGTTCAAACATAATGAAATTGTCTGTGTCCGATACCTGATCTCATTATGGTCATTCATAGTTTTCCATATGATGTGAGAGCGAGACCAAGGTACTAAACTCCCAAATCTTACACCTGTTTCTACTCCCTCTAGTGTGGAAGAACAAAGGGGTCATCAACTACACTATCAAAAGAGAAGACACGGGAAGATTCTTCATCTATGAAGAAAGATCTTTTACCTGCATCCACGATCTGGTCATTTACTACCAACATCACCTAGTAGACCAAGACTGTATGCCACTCACACCATTTCTAAAAGTAAGTGATATCTTAGAAATAAGCTCATACACTTGGATCACACACAATGAACACAATCCCATTACACTATGAAGGCAAACACTAAAGGCTCTGCCCGAACCAATAACTGAGATTTCATAATTGAAGAATTAAAGCTGAACTCCAGGTATAAAAATTTATATATACTTACATTGGTCCAGCTAGGTCCAATGTAAGTATACAAATTACATCCCCTGACGGGGATCCTGTAAAGTACTATAGTAGCCTACAGAGATACTACAGAGCTTTACAGTGATCTTCTGGGTCCTGTACAGCCACTGTGCTGAGCGGCTTCCCCTCTGCTGTGAAAACACAGAGGGCCACTTGATCAGCACAAGGGCCATTCAGAGAGTTCCTAGTATTTTTATCAATGAACTCAAGACATTCTCTGATTGGACGAGGAGCAGTGATGTCACAATCCACCCCTTGAAGAAGACAACTTAAACTTACCTGCAAAATCATCAACATTCCACACACTAACATCTGTGGATTGCCTCGTCCCCAGCCATGCCCTGCGTGTCCCTTTATCATTATTGTGAGCTGGGATACACAAAGGTGGTTGGGAACACCCAGATCTCCCAGATGGACAAGAGCAAAGGATCTCACTGTTGGAGCATCCAAGACATAAAAGAGGCCAGGGCTACAATCAGCCAACCAAAGTCCACCTAGAACTAAAATCTCACAAGGCTGCTCACTGCCAAGTACATGTGCAGAAATGGGATTGTGAGTTGGAAGGGTTAGAACCTCTATCAGATTGTCTACATCAGTCCCTACCTCTGAAGAAGCTCGCAGTTAGATAGGTTTACGCCACAGGCACACAGACAAGCGGAAACACCAGAGCAGAGAGCATCATGGGAGCTAGTGTAGACCTGATGAAGTATGATTTGTAATGGCAGTAGAAGTTTCATGCACTCTTTTCTGTATAAGTCCAACTTGGTTCAGTCCCCTGAAGGCTCCCTGTAGGTCTTCAAATGTTAATACACCCAGACGTGTCCAATTACTAGTTACATGGGTTAAAAAAAAGATACATGTCCTTGGAATTTAACCAAAAGACAAAAAAATAAAAGTATATGTAAACCCTAACAATGAACTTCTCTTATTTACTCCCTTTGGTCTGTTAAATATACCATTGAAAGCATTTTGTTATATCTGGCTGCAAAAAAGATACCTGTTGATTCTGCCAGAAATCCAGTGTTGTCCTCTGGACTCTGCACTATTATCTCAAACAATGTCATAGGACTACAACATACCCAGAGCCGGTTTTACTCTCTCTGATGCCCCAAGACCAGGTTCCTCAATGCGCCCCCTACCTGCCAACCCCCCCTCCCCCCCCCATGGAGAATAGCAGACCTGCAGGCAGCATACATCACCAAGATCACTTGTACAAAACAAGCGGTGGCTTCCCTGATGTACATTTAGCTCTGCTTGCCCGAAGCAGGGCTAAATGTAGAAAACAACTACCCACCCGGCGCCCTGAACTGCATGTCACGAGCGTCGCGAGATAGGAATTCTACACCCTGCTGCCCCTCTACTCCCTGCTGCCCCAAGGCCGGGCCTTGGCTGGCCTTGTGGGAAATCCGGCCCTGAACATACCTCTTCCTATATTATGGAAATGAGGAGAGTGGTGTTATGTAGCCCTAACACACTTACTACTCTAGAGTGACAATGCTGCTCTTCCTTAGATACAGAATGGTGCTGTTATAATTGTAGGACAAGAGGTGTGTTACTGGCAGGATCACCAGGTAAAAACAAAGTGAAAAATCCTGAAAATAGAACATTAATGAGCCTTAACATCCAAGAACTGGTAAGCTGCACCATATTATATTTTGTTCATGGGATTTGATATGCTTTTAAATTACTTACAAGAGATGTTTTGTCCTGAAAGGATCCTGGCAACATGAAGGACACTTGGGAAACACCCTCATCAGACTTTACTTTGGAGGAAATAGTGAGTCAGTACAAGGTTAGGACTGATAAAATATCTCTTTGGAAAGGCAAATGGATAGAAGGAAGAAGAAAAGTCCTTATCCAGACCATTTCCAAAGGTATGTGGCCGACTATGAAATATTGAGTAAGGTAGGCCAAGAACTCCTAAATGGATAGACCTCTGCTGCCCAAGTTAGGGCTAAATGTAGAAACTGTATTCTATTAACTTTTAAGCCAGCTGGCTTTGGGTGGCCTACACTAAGCCCAGTGGCACACGCTGGCACTAAAATGTCCTCCATCCATTTGCTAAAATGATGTCACTACCGCTTCCTTTTCTTTATCTCATTACACAGAGTCTTTTGAAAGAAACTTCATGAATGGGATTGAGATTCTGAAAAAGCTGAATCACAAGAATATAATTGAATTTTATTCTTTGTGTACCACCAACGATCCCGTCTATATTGTTACAGAGTTCATGGAGAAAGGAGACCTTCTCAGCTTTCTACATGGTCAGTAAAAGCCTCCCTAGTTAATTATTAAAGTACGAAACAAATATGTACAGAGTTTACTCTTTCATTTAAAGGTAATATGTAGGATGCCATGATATCTAAGCAGTGTTTGCACTAACCCACATGAATTAGTGCTGAAAGGTTCTTCAGTGAACCTATTGTACTCGTTGATCTTGACTGACCATGTTGGCCAAAATAAATACCTAATCAGCACTCCTCAATTTGGATCTAAACCCAAAAACAAGGATATGGCATTCCTCCCTATATCAGGATGAATCAAAGTTGATAAAGATGGGTCTTCGAAACATCGATCCAAGCAGTGCTCCAGTTGGCCAAGTAGAGTTGCCCCAGTTAAGTAAAGAACATTCATTTTCAAGGGTTTTCATTGCTGGGTGACTGCTGGTCGTTCGACACAATTTCCATTCCAGCCCCAAAGGAGATCTTTATATCAAACCATATATAGATCCATTTGGTTATAGTATCTTCTGGGTCCAATCAAATCCTGCAATTCTGACAACATCAACAGGTATTTTGCAGTACTTGGTGAAAATGAAAGACAGGATCTAATGCAGCCACCACACATATGGACTGGAAAGCCAAGATCTATTACATTTCTGTTCTTGGGTTGAGAATTACCATAAACCACTGACAACACTCGGGTGGGAACAGGGAGGCCCTTGTGAGCCCCCAGGATCTTGGATTTAGCTGAAGTTTTGACATGAAAAAATAACAATGGCGGTCCCTGAAGTCTTGAAGACTAGATTGGGACACCCATCTATATAAATATATATATATGTATATGTAATATTCTAACTCCCACTTTTTCTGTGTAGGGGAAGAAGGAACTGCCCTAACTGAACCAAAACTCCTGGGCATTGCTCAGCAAGTGGCTGATGGCATGGCATACCTGGAAGTGAAACGTGTGCTGCATCTCAACTTGACCTGTCACAACATACTGGTTGGAGACAACCTAGTTTGCAAAATCTCACAGTTTGGACTTGCCAAGAAAAAGGTTTGACCTGAAGAGGACTGTCAGCTAGTACAGAAAGCTTTGGCCAACAGAGGAGGGGAAAAAAATCCCTCCAAAGTGTTTCTGCCCTGAAGTAACTAAGTACCTCAAGCCTGCCTTACCAGATCCATTCCTAAAAAATGTTTCTGAATTGCTTAGCCTTCACTATCACCACCTGAACATTCTCAATGTTGTCATGAGAACAGCAACCTTGTCTGCATCCATTTAGTAGATTAGTCTTAGTGAGTCTCACAAAAAAAAACCTAAACAAATCCTCCCATTACAGGGGTGTCAGTAAGTTGAATTGTAGCTCAATGCCATTTTCAGTAAATATATTGAGCCAATCACAAAAGCAAGAAATGACATATTGAGTAGACATAACACCACCAGGCTACCATGTTACAGTGAAGCAACAATTGGACATTTGAAGACTGCAGATGGAAATAGAGAGCTCTGTTTTTGTGCAGTGCGCAATTTTTGTGGTTAAGGGTAAATGTCTCATTGCATAATATTTCCACAATAACAAGAATGTGTTTCTTCATCCCACAGGATCATCTTGTTTTTCTAACAAATCCTATTGTCCCGGTAAAGTGGATGCCACCAGAGGTTCTACAGGATTGGGTATTTTCCGCCAAAACGGATGTGTGGTCTTTCGGAATTATCCTCTATGAGATTTTCACCCTGGGGCAACTACCGTACACAGGTAAGATCATTTTCCTCTCCAGCTCTAAAATTCCCATCGATGGGAAGGTCTCACTGTAGGAAGAAGCACCAAAACATATGTCCATAACTATCACAATATTGTACCCATCACACTCAAGTAAAAGATATTAAATTTGAAAGGGGGAACCAATCCTTAAAGGGGCCTCTTAGAACCCGCTACAAAATCGCTGAGTGAGCTAATTCAACACTAGCCGTCCCCGTGTGGCGGTGATTATCCTGGCAACTGGCCATTTAAGCTCCAAGCACTGCATTATGGGAAGGCAAAGGACAGAACCATGTGTGCCCTTGTACCCTTCTGGGTTTTTCTGGAGGTTCAACAGAAATTAGGGTAGAGGGTGGAAGGTCCATACGAGCTACTTACCCTCCTTGTTCTAACCTGAATCTCCTCCTTTGTTGTGAACAGGGCAGCCTTCAGAAATTTCGGGGCCCCTTACACGGGTGCAGCCGCAAACAGGGGCAACTAATCGAAAGCCGACTAATCGATGATGGAAAACGTTGACAACATTTTCCATCATCGATTTTAATCAACTTAGTCGATTAGTTGTTGCATCAGTCTCTGTACATAGGAGCTTACACTCTAATGCCCCCC
>NW_017306285.1:3032894-3040737 GCF_000935625.1 Nanorana parkeri | reverse complement strand
TATTGCTTGGAATTGTAGTTCTCTATAGCCAATGCCATTCTGCATTGCTGTACAATGTATTTCTGAGATTTATAGTCCTCTATAGCTGGTGGTATTATTCTGCATTGCTGTATAATGTGCTGAGATTTGTAGTCCCTCTACAGCTTGGAGTTAGTGGCAGAACTACCAGTGTCGCAGCAGTCGTACACGCGCACAGCACTGGCGAGGCATCCCTCAACTACCAGTGTGCTATAATTTTCCTCAACCCATACTCTACCGCGTCTCTTCCAGGTGCACATGCCATGAAGAAAGGGGGTCATGAAAACAGCTGATTCGGATGACTCGGCCCCACTGGAAGTGACACAGTCGAGAAAATGTATAGGATCGAGAAAAATTATAGAACACTGACACTGTCCAGCCCCTCCCACTAACCTCCCACTCTCCTCCCACAGCTCACAGCCCAGAAGCATGGACAGCCAGCGGCGGTCTACAGTGGGTGAGAGTGCCTAAGTACCAGACATGGAGCGGAGTAAGGCCAGAACCATGTAGGGAGCACAGTGGGAGGAGAGCACCTTCCCCCAGCCAATCACCCCTTTCATGAACTTACTAGGAGTCCTCACATCAGCCGACCATTCACTACTGTTACATGGATGGCAAACGTGGCAGACGGGGGCGGGGAGAAGGCAGGGAAGAGGCAGAGCGGGAGGGGGGCCAAGTTGCTGCACCATGGGCATCTGGGTTGTACTTGCCCCCTGGGCTAAAAGTTGCCAGTCAGCCCCTGAGTGACAGTGTCAGTAATTTGTAGCTCTATGTCAGTTTCGGTAAACGTATTGAGCCAATCACAAAAGCAAGAAATTACATATTGAGTAGACATAACACCACCAGGCCACCATGTTACAGTGAAGCAACAATTGGACATTTGAAGACTGCAGATGGAAATAGAGAGCTCTGTTTTTGTGCAGTGCGCAATTTTTGTGGTTAAGGGTAAATGTCTCATTGCATAATATTTCCACAATAACAAGAATGTGTTTCTTCATCCCACAGGATCATCTTGTTTTTCTAAAAAATCCTATTGTCCCGGTACAGTGGATGCCACCAGAGGTTCTACAGCGTACGTTATTTTCCACCAAAACAGATGTGTGGTCTTTCGGAATTGTCCTCTATGAGATCTTCACCCTGGGGCAACTACCGTACACAGGTAAGATAATTTTCCTCTCCAGCTCTAAAATTCCCATGTTGTAGGAAGAAGGAAGAAACACCAAGACATTTGTCCATAACTACCACAATATTGTACCCGTCACACTCAAGTAAAAGATATTCAAGGGCAAGCAAGTCCTTAAAGGGGCCTTCTAGAACCCCATACTGAGCTCTAATTCAACACTAGCTTACATGTGACTTACAAGCCTTTCGCCAACCCCATGTGATGGCGATCATCACATGGCACAGAAATTGACGTAAGCACGATCAATTATTCCTTTGCCGTGATTTCTTGACAGACGAGGCAGTTACCTTCACAGGAGTATCTCTCAATCTCTTTCAAACCTCATGGAACCTTGAGCATGAGACTGTACAAAGAAACACCGTGCGCTGGCAGCTCTACAAGCAAGGGCTAATTTTATTTGGCACCTGGAGCACCATTTCTCCCTAGAAGGAAAATCTGTTGTGTGGTTAGAGCTGTGCCGGCTATGATTAATTTGTATCTGTTATATTTCATTGCTGTGAACAGGCAGCTCATGTTATGCAATGCTGGAAATGCCACACTTCCGATGCTAGATGTGCAATAAAGACGGTTATGGCGACTTTAATCTGACTTGTGGCGCAACCATTATAAACACTCTTCCCCTGGAGGCAGTCTACCCCAAGAGATGGTGAAAGCAAGGCAGCTTTCATCACTATATCAAGAGGGGATATTTAGGGAACAACTAACCCAGTAAAAATTGGGCCATGTACAAGCATGAAATTCCAATTTGGACATTCAGATGGACAGCAAAGCCTCCTATACCAGTAAAAGTCCAATAGGGAGGATCAGTCATCTGCCTATATTTCCGAATCTACTGAACGTTTTGACTTATGGTGTCCACTGAAAGTAACCTCCACTTACGTATTTCTCCATCATATGTTGACCTTGAATCTGTGACCACTTTCCTTTAACATCATTTTTCTGTCTTCCTAGCTTTTAAAACTATGGAGGAGGTGTATGCAAAGGTGACAGCGGGTTACAGACTGCCCCAGCCTCCCCTATGCACCAGCGAGATCTACAGTTTAATGCTAAGATGCTGGCACCAGGATCCGAATAGCCGACCCTTCTTTCAGGAGATTGTGGAAAGCAAAATTTTTTAATGGCAGTTATGACAGCCAGCTCTCCTTTAGAGCTACTCCAACCTATAGATTTGTTGTTGCTCTTTGCTAAATTGTGTTTCTTTGCCCTTCCTACCACTCTGAAGGTGAGAATGTGTCTGGAGATAGCGCCCTCCGTTGGAACACAAGACAAGCCAGGGGACGGCTCCCTGGTCCACCTGTCTATTGCAGGAAACGTTATATACTGTACAGGTTATAATTTATGCTTTGTAAAGATATATGCAAACTCTGGAAGTGTGCTGCATCGGCTCCACTTCATTAACCCTTAAAAGTGGCATTTCATCTTTTCAACACAGGAAATAAAAATGTAATGTATGTATCCATGTGTCTGTCATTTATGCATCCATATATCCGCGCTGGCAATTAGTTTTTTTTCCATGTATCCCAGTGATAATGGTCAACAGGACATATAAAGAAGCTGAATCCCACAAACAGCAATAGCAGCCACATAGCGAAGCGTTTCTCAACCAGGGTACTGTTGAACACTAGAGTTCCTCCAGAAGTTGGTAGGGGTTCACTGAGGAATGAGTAATTAGCGCCTGTCCAAACAGTAACTACTGACACCAATGATCTTTTTAGCTACAGTATCTGTTAGGTGGACATTCTTCATATTAACCAGCAATCTAAGGTGGTCCTTATCCAATTACATACCTATAAAAAAAAGTCCCTTCTCCACTGACCACCTATCCATCTATATAAGAAAGCCATTCTCCACTGGCCACCTGTAACGTTTCACTCAGAAACAGTGACGCTGAATTCTATTATGTGTGGTGTACTGTCTATGGATCACTGATGCAGCTGCAGAGCGGTTTCTTCCAGGATTGGGAGAGAGTCTATGAAGCTAGACTCCAAGAGAGTCTGAATACCACAGCAGGTAAGATAGCTAATGGTTACAAAATAAGTAAATGGAAGAATCTGTATTTCATCATACGGAATCCATAAGAAGGGTTTTAATAACTTGAAATCTTTAGAGAAATGTATTACGTCATACACGTATACTAGTTTTTAGCAATAGTGGTGGTATCCTCCAGTGTGCACAAAGAGTCAGATTACCCCCTGCAAAAGTCCAATGAATAACTTTGTATGTAATAGGGTTAAAGGAGAACTATGGGGTCAGGGCTTTTCCCCATAGTTCTCCTTAGGGTAACAGGAGGACACAAACTAGCGTCCTCCCACCCTAAGCTCAGTATACCGCGAGCTACAGCTCGCGGTATACTGAGACGCCGCAGCCGGAGCGGATCCCGACATTGATGTCGAGATCCGCCCAGGTGCGTGAGTGACAGCTGGTCCTGCCTATCTAGAGGCCGACCCAGCTGTACCCGCCCCCTCCCCCGTCCGTTCCGCCAGTCAGCGCTGGTGGATCGGAGCGGGGAGGGGGGAATCCATCCCCTCCCCTGTCACGGCAGAGAGCCGTGACAGGATCGAGAAGTGAGCGAACGTCGGTGTGTGTTCGCTCACCTCCCGATCTATTGAGCTGACGTGTGACAGTCTCATTGTCACAGGCCGGCTAGAACTATGAGGTGAGTGAAAAGCGGAAACCGAAGCGTCTCCCCAGGTATCTCTGACACCACCTATAGAAGAAGGCCCTTCTCCACTCACCGCCTAAACACCTATATAAAGGAAACCTTCTCCACTGACCAACTATATAAGAAAGCCCGTCTTCACTCACCACCTGTAAACCGATATAAAAAGATCCTTATCCACTGACCACCTTTACACTTACATATATCAGAATGACTTTTTCAATTGAACATCTATACAAAGAGAACCTTCCCCACTAACAAACTATGGACCTATACAAGACCAGCTATATAAGAAGGCCCTTCTCCATTCACCACCTATAGATTATGGCCCATCTCTACTGACTGCCTATACAAGAAGGCCCTTCTTCACTGACCACCTATACAATATACAAGAAGGATCTTCTTCACTGACCACCTATATGAGAAGGCCCATCTCTACTGAGCACCTATAAAAGAAGGACCTTCTCCACTGACTACCTATATTAGAAAGCCCTTTCCCACTGATCATCTACAACTTTATAAGGAGTTATTTCTCTACTGACCACCTCTATCAGAAGGCCCTTCACCACCTATAGATTATGGCCCATCTCTACTGACTGCCTATACAAGAAGGCCCTTCTTCACTGACCACCTATACAATATACAAGAAGGCCCTTCTCCACTGACCACCTATAAAAGAAGGCCCTTCTCCACTGACCACCTATAAAAGAAGGCCCTTCTCCACTGATTATATAAGAAGGCCCCTTTCTGTAATGACCACCTATGCACCTATAGCTCCTATAACTCCCAACTGTCCCTCATTTGGAACCAATTTCCTCTGTCCCTCTTTCCTACTTAGTTGTCCCTCTCTTTTTGGTCTGATATACAAAGTTACGACATGACTACCAAAAAAGTGTCATTCTACACTAAAACCTTCATCTTATCTCTCACTTATCTCTTTGACTATTTCGCAAAGCCGGTATAAGTTCAAAGTAATTATCACTGTCTGCCTTTATTATTATTAACCGAGAAAAAAAGGGGGGAGAATGCAGCCAAATCAATTTTACAATCTTATCGATGTTATAACTACGGAGAAGAAAACAGAGAACTCTGAATATAGCGCCCAAGAAAGATCTACAGCACAAAAAGACTTGTTTGTATATAAATAAATAAAGTTTATGATTACAAAACACTGCAATTGTAAAAACAAACATAAAATCATATAGATATACAATGTATAGAGCAGTTTCCTGGTCATAGGACAAACGGCACGCATTGTATCAAGTCGTTTTGAAGACAAGCGAGTGAAGAAAGTGATGTGAGCAGGTGACTTTCGTGCTCCTGTCCCCTCCCAGATTGTCCTCTGCTCTGCAGTTAGGTGTAATGCTGACAGCAATGAGGAAGTAGAAGCAGAATTACAGTCGGTGATAACCCATTAATCACTTAAGACTGACCCAGCCGGTGATATTTCCATATTTCTTGCAGTCCTGAGTCTTCCACACCCTTCTTCTCCTAGGAGCCACCCCACTGCTGGAAATTCCCATCTGATATTCACCTATCCTGGCCATGCAGCTGCCAGGGCTCTCATTCTGATCAGTCCCTTTGCCATGGACGGTTATGTGATCATGACAACGCCGGTACATAGGTATGTCAGCCTGTGGGACTTCGACGGCAGCGGGACGCAGGAACTGAGCTTCAAGGCCGGCGACCGCTTCCAAGCCGTGGACCGGAGCGGGGACTGGTGGCTGGTGGACAGGATTAACGCCCTTGGTGGTAAAACCGGCGAGCAGGGATATGTGCCCTTCAATTATATGGCGGAGGAAGGGACGATGGAGGAGCAGCGGTGAGTGCAGATGTCAGGTTGGAACGAAGGTCAAGTAGGGGACAAAATGTAAAGGGGGAGGAGAGTTTGGCGCCTGTGAAACGTGCTTTTCATTTTGATGCATCTGCTACCATTGCCAAGTAATCTGCAGTGTAAAAGCTGCTCTTGTGGTGTTTCCTGCTGCTGGTGCTGACCTCCCTTTTGCCGCCTGCCATGGTGATCTGGCGGCTTCACACCAAGTACCCAGACCGAGCGATCTCCCTGCTGACATTGCATGCCACATGCTGGAACATACTGAAGCCAGAGACAGCCACTTGTTGATCATTTCTGGAAGGTCAACATTGGCTGTCTATACGTTTTTTTCTCCCTGTACCTGTGTGAGAAGCCTCAGGTGAAAGAAGCCAGCTCCAGACGCTGCAGGTCCAGCTTTACTGCTGAGGACGGCAGCTTTTAATTTGAGGTGTTTTGCTTTGTGTCCCAGGTGAAGCTAGAAGGCTGGTAGACATGTTTGTCCACCGCACATTCATGGCTTTGTTGCTCAGTAACCAGCAGTGCAAATGTAACAAGTGTAACTTTGCATTACATTGCACTATTTTTCTTAGTGATGTGCCCATTATGAGGGGCTCCCACCATCCCTGTGCTGAGTTCCCGGGTCTGTACACCTGCTGTGCCCACTATGAGGGGCTCCCACCATCCCTGTGCTGAGTTCCCGGGTCTGTACACCTGCTGTGCCCATTATGAGGGGCCCCCACCATCCCTGTGCTGAGTTCCCGGGTCTGTACACCTGCTGTGCCCATTGTGAGGAGCTCCCACCATCTCTGTGCTGAGTTCCCGGGTCTGTACATCTGCTGTGCCCATTATGAGGGGCTCCCACCATCCCTGCTGGATTTGATACTTATTTTATACGGTAATATTGAGAATGTAATGGGAGGAGCCGAGACACACAAAGGTGGGCAGGGACAGAGTGGAGCATTATAGTCGGGAGATCTCACTGGTATATCCCAGGCAAGGAAGGTGTCAGGTGCTGACTCAGCTCTGACTAATCCATCACTTCAGGGTGGATGGGCCCTTTAAATTGTGGGTGCACCCATTCTGGGAAGAAGGTGTAGCAGGAAAAGAAAATACTCTGTGGGTTTCCCATGCAGAATTAAGCCGGACTACAATTGTGAGTCACTGAGCAGTGGTCAGACAGGTACACAGGGGGCGGAGCCGAGGAACGGTAATGATAGGCGGGTGCAGGTGACGAAGGAGCCAGATTGCACAAGACACGAGAAGTCACACAGGAAGTCCTCAGCTACATACAACATCCTGAAGAAAAACATGGAGGCAGCCGCTATACTAAAAACAGGAAACGTCTGTGTGTCCCCACAGGAGAGATTTCCCCTCACTTCCTGTCCAGACATGAAATGAAGAGAAATCTCTCCAATGAGTCAAAGACCACAGTAAGAGCCTGGCAGGGGCCCTATACCTATGATGACTCTCAGGTGGGCTAAGCAGGCTCTCAGGTGGCTATGTGGACTCTCAGGTGGGCTAAGCGGGCTCTCAGGTGGGCTAAGCGGGCTCTCAGGTGGGCTGTGCAGGCTCTTAGGTGGGCTAAGCAAGCTCTCAGGTGGCTATGTGGGCTCTCTGATGGGCTAACCAGGCTCTCAGGTGGGCTATGTAGACTCTCTGGTGGGCTAATCAGGATCTTTTGTGGCTATGTGGACTCTCAGGTGGGCTAAGTAAGCTGGCTCTCAGGTGGGCTATGTAGGCTCTCTGGTGGGCTATACAGGCTCTGCTGTGCGGAATGTGCAGGGGTCTCACCAGGGGTCTGGAGGCGGGCAGCGTGATGACTGGAAGGAGCTGGAGGCGGAGGAGATGTGTGGGCCGGTGCCTGTTTACAGGTGACGTGGCTGATAGGAAGTGATGCAGATGCAGCCGCTCACCCGGACTGTCCGGGTGAGTTCTAGCTCAAGCACACCAGGTGCAGCTAATGCAGCCCTTGATTACCTGCAGCAGGTGTGCTTGAGACAAGACCTGTCCTGCAGATGTGTGCTTACAGTCAGGATTCTATTCCGAGGGCTGAATCATTGTGAAGGTGCCCATACACTGCTCGATTCTCGTACGAGAATCGGGCGAAATCCCGCGATCGTACGAGAATCGAGCAGTGTGAACTAAGACGTGCGACCGTTTCTACTGTACG
>NW_017306285.1:3019333-3032873 GCF_000935625.1 Nanorana parkeri | reverse complement strand
TCGGAAGCCCGCCCCTCAGCGGGGCGGGCTTCCGATGATCGCAAGTACGATCTGCCCGTCCAAGGTGGGCAGATCGTACGGGCTTTTAATGAGCATACGACCATCGCAAGACAAAAGTCTTGCGATGGTCGTAAGGTGTATGGGCACCTTGAGACTGCTGAAAAGGTTTTGGGGAAACCTCATGAAACATTCGTCGTGTTGACCTGTTTCAATTGCTTTTGTGTGATTTGTTCTCAGCAAGCAGCTGAAAGTCTGGAAATGTTGCCAATAAATTCGATTTGCCGGTTGAATCATTTTGATAACAACGGGACATGACCTGAGAACATGGCTGCACACACGTGACGCTGCATGACGTGATCATCTGCCACCCTTCCTCATATGAACATCCGCTCAGGCGCAGCAGATTAGACATGTGCGGACACATCCGAATTTCCCAATCCCAATGCATCCGAATGTGTCCGAATTTCCATTTGCGAATCCCATACGAAATACATTCAAAAACTAAACTGAATCGGACATGTGGCTTTTCTGGCCAATCAGATGTGTTTTTAGGATGAATGCATCCGAATGGTTCTGAGCACGAATTTTCGTTACAGCAACATGGGAGCCATCCGATTGGCCAGAAAAGTCACATGACGTAACGAAAATGTGTGCTCAGTATATACATATATTACTAAAGCTAAATCTCCCAGACCCGAATGGCATTTGTGAGCTCCCGAATACAATTCAGAGATTCGGATCCCAAATGCCATTCGGGTCTGTGAGATTCAGCTTTAGTATTAATATCTGTATATGGTTTTCTGTGGTATTCGCAACTATGCGAAACTAACGGAAATTCGGATCGGATTTCATCCGAATCCGAACTGAATTGAATTTCGGATACGAATCCCGAAATATCCAAACCAAGCCGAATTTTTCCGCAGCTTTCATGTCTACCGCAGATAAAGACGAGGGCCTGTGCTTCCCTACAGCCAGCATAGTGACAGGTCCTATTTTTGATGCTCACTCCTACCCATTCCTGAGCCTCCCGCTCCCAGATTCTCCTTGGCAGGCAATGTGACAGGTCCACTTTATAATGGGCGGAGTCAGAATCAATCATACAATCCTTTTTGCCCACCTTACGGCACTTGGTACCCAATCACCAGGTCCGATCTCTGCCATGTAAAGAAAGGGGGAGGGGCTGTGAGTGGTCATGTGTAAGCTTTGACTTTTCGGAAAGTCAGAATAGGAGTCTGCAGAGCGAGGAAGGCAAATTTGCTTTTCTGCTTTGCTGGCAGCAGCTCTGACAGTCTCCTATTTCAGTTCACCCCTTTTATAAGTTAGAATATGAGTTCACAGACCTTCTAAAACAATCTCTTTATAGATGGGGGATGGACTTTGTCCCCGTGCTTCGGATTACTCAATAACCGTGTCCTTGCTCCATCTACATCAGAGGTGTGCAGCTAAAGGGCAAGGTCCAAGGACCTGGCAACCACAGAGGTGCACACCTCTCTAAAACCGGCCGTACCCCCATACAATCTGATTGTACAATCTATAGCCAACTTGGGATCTTTCTAGTGCTATGCCATACAAGAGCCCGCCTGATTGTAGAGAAAAAAAACTGATTGGATTCCTAAAAGTGGCCACACACGTATTGATTTGTGATCAGTCAAGGTACGAGCAAACAAATAATTAATCATCAATATAAATATTAACACACGTGATATGCATAGAAAATACGACGTACCAGGAACAATCTGTTATAAGAGATCTGTGTTATGATCCATTTTGTGACACACGTGCAGATATCTGATTGATAGGAAACGATCAATAAAATTCCACCACCACCACTTGACTGTGTCAAAGTGGATTGGACATTTAGTAAATGGATCAATTGAGGGGTTAGTGTGTTAAGGTGGCTACACACATATCTATATGATCATTGAGTCGATCTTTCAATGTGATCATTCAATCAATCAATCGATCATTCAATATTATCAGTCAGTCAGTCATTCAATATGATCATACCATTGATCATTCAGTGTGATCATTTAATTATCATTCAATCAATCATTCAATATTATCATACCATCAATCATTCAATGTGATCATACCATCAAACATTCAATATGTTCATTCAATCATTCAATGTGGTCATTCAATCAATCGATCATTCAATATTATCATTCAGTCAGTCATTCAATATGATCATACCATCGATCATTCAGTGTGATCATTTAATTATCATTCAATCAAACATTCAATATTATCATACCATCAAACATTCAATATGTTTATTCAATATTATCATTCAGTCAGTCATTCGATATGATCATACCATCGATCATTCAGTCGATCCTTCAGTGTGATCATACCATCGATCAATCATTCAATTAATCATTCAGTTGATCATTCTATATGATCATACAATCAACTATTCAATCAATCATTCAATGTGATCTTTTAATCGATCATTTATTATGATCATAAATTAATCATTCAATGTGATCATACCATATGATCATACAATCATTTAATCAATCATTCAATATTATCAACCCATCGATCACTTAGTATGATCATTCCATCGATCATTCAATTTCATCATACAATCGATCATTCAATATTATCATTCAATTGATCATTCAATGTAACCAAAATGATCAATGTGAATAGGAATTAAACATTTACAGACCCTCCATTTCATTGATCATTTGAGCTTCCTATCGATTGATCAAGTTGATTGACCGTGGCGGAATTTTATTGATTATTTCTGATGAACAGAACAAATACCCGTGTGTGTGTGTCAGACAACTGACTAGAACACATATTGATGATATTGATCCTTTTCAATCAGTTGTTTCGTTTCACAACACAAGTCCAACCCTCAGACACGTTGGGTCATATTTATAAGGCAGTGAATCTGACATTCAGCAAGCATTCTGCGCAGGAGAATCTCCCAGGGCCATGCATTGTCAACGTCAGTGATTGATTCACCGGCGGAGAATGTTTGATGAAAGTCACATTCACTGCTTTATAAACTGTTACCTCCTTGCTGTATAATGAGGTTCCTCATAAGTGTACCTGTCTCCCCAGATGGTTCTTCAGAGAACTCTCCCGGACGGAGGCCAACAATCTGCTCATGAAAGGCGGGAACGCCGCCGGATCCTTCCTGGTCCGCCAAAGCGACAAGCAGGACTTCGATTACGCCCTCTCAGGTAATCCCACCATGTACCGGGGAAGCAGAGGATCATGGGAAGGGAAGGTGACATCGGCAGCCATGACAGTCCTGCGGCTTCATCTTCCTGCGGGAAAAGAAACATAGATATGATTAAAGAGGACAAATTCCTGACATCCCAATATGCAGCAACAGGACCATTTCACCACTTCGTCAGCTGCAGCTCAGTGACTTTGCCTAGGCTGAGCTTATGTCATCAGTCTGCTGCAGGTAGGAGGGAGCATTTCCTCCGCGCCCCCCCCTGATCAGTCTGCTGCAGGCAGGAGGAAGCATTTCCTCAGTCTCCTCTCCCCTAGTGATCAGTCTGCTGCAGGCAGGAGGAAGCATTTCCTCAGTCTCCTCTCCCCCAGTGATCAGTCTGCTGCAGGGAGGAGGAAGCATTTCCTCAGTCTCCTCTCCCCCAGTGATCAGTCTGCTGCAGGGAGGAGGAAGCATTTCCTCAGTCTCCTCTCCTAGTGACCAGTCTGCTGCAGGCAGGGGGAAGCATTTCCTCAGTCTCCTCTCCCCTAGTGATCAGTCTGCTGCAGGCAGGAGGAAACATTTCTTGTGAATTTATGTGAATGAGGCCTTACACAGTGTTGCATTCTACATTCACATGCATTGCTCCAAGGCTTTCCTTTAAATGGGTTGCCACCTGTCCTGGATTCACCTGGACCATCCAGGTTTTGAGTCCTGTATGTTCTGTTTCCGGGTTTCAGGCCAGCTGACACCCAGACACAGCACGTACAGGACTCAAAACTCAGACTGTCCAGGTGAATCGGGGACAGGGGGCAACCCTATTGCCAATGCAACCAAGTGTCATTTTGAACAATGCAGAGTATGCGGGTTGCTGTGTGCCAGCGTGCTTTGTATTGATATACTGGAGCATAAAAAATGGCAGCTCCCCATGTTATGTGCATTGCTGTAGGTAATGCGTGTTACCACAATGCATAGACGTGAATGGGCCCGTGCAGCTCTACATAAACGCACGTCTTTGGACGATAAACGCCGTCTGGTCTGTGTTGGACTTGCCTTGCTTGCCACACAAATAAATGTCAGGAAGACCAGCTGCATACAAGGAGGCACAGCGCAGGTCAAACGCAGGCGGCCACGCCATTCCAGTATATGGAGACCTGCAGACTTCCACTTAAAGTGAGCCCAGAAAACACCCCCCAGTATAATACAAGCCCCACCCCACCCAGAGCCATTTCACTGTACACTTCAACCAAACTATGAGAGGAAACACAGCAATTCCATCATTTTATATCTATAGCAAACAGAAGATGGATACATTCCACCTCCTCTGTATGAACATTGTATCAGTACAGCCGGAATTCATATTGTTACATTGTACTCACAACTAGATACCACCAGAGACACGTCACTTCCTTGTTACCATTTACATGTGGGCCCAAGATGGCCGCTTCCACTCTGGAACTACGGAAGCCTCAGAGGTTCATAGGCCAAGCATAGGCCAAGCAGTATACACACAGTATAGACCATGCTGTATACACACAGTATAGTCCACGCTGTATACACACAGTATAGACCATGCTGCATACACACAGTATAGACCATGCTGTATACACAGTATAGTTAGGGTTGCCACCTTTTCTTCAAGCGAAACCCGAACACTCTAGCAACGCACGGACATTTTTTTGGGAGAATGAGTTGTAGCTTAATTATATGTAAATAGTGTCACCCATTCATAAGTAAATATCACAGTTGAGACTATTTTCAGTGCGGGGCCAGTATCTCCTATCTTAATTTTGGTTGCCCCTATGTGCCTGACATCTTGTGTCCGGGTTTCTGCTGCCATGAAACCCGAACACAGCATTCAAAACCCGGACTGTCCGGGTGAATCCTGGACAGGTGGTAACCCTAAGTATAGTCCACGCTGTATACACACAGTATAGACCATGCTGCATACACACAGTATAGACCATGCTGCATACACAGTATATTCCAAGCTGTATACACAGTATAGACTGAGCTGTATACAGAATATAGCCCAAGCTGTATACACATTATAGACCATGCTGTATACACAGTATAGACCAAGCTGTATACACAGTATAGTCCATGCTGTATACACAGTATAGACCAAGCTGTATACACAGTATAGTCCATGCTGTATACACAGTATAGACCAAGCTGTAAACACAGTATAGACCAAGCTGTATACACAGTATAGACTGAGCTGTAAACACAGTATAGACCAAGCTGTATACACAGTATAGACTGAGCTGTATACACAGTATAGACCAAGCTGTATACAGAGTATAGACCAAGCTGTATACAGAGTATAGGCCAAGCTGTATACAGAGTATAGGCCAAGCTGTATACACAGTATAGACCAAGCTGTATACACAGTATAGTCCATGCTGTATACACAGTATAGACCAAGCTATATACAGAGTACACACCAAGCATTATATGCAATATAGACCATGCTGTATACAGAGTATAGGCCAAGCTGTATACACAGTATAGACCATGCCGTATACACACAGTGTAGTCCAAGCTGTACACAAAGTATAGACCATGCTGTATACACAGTATAGACCACGCTGTATACACACAGTGTAGTCCAAGCTGTACACAAAGTATAGACCATGCTGTATACACAGTATAGACCACGCTGTATACACACAGTGTAGTCCAAGCTGTACACAAAGTATAGACCATGCTGTATACACACCGTGTAGTCCAAGCTGTATACACAGTATAGATCACGCTGTATACACAGTATAGACCAAGCTGTATACACAGTATAGACCACGCTGTATACAAAGTATAGACCAAGCTGTATGCACAGTATAGACCACGCTGCATACACAGTATAGACCAAGCTGTATACACAGTATAGACCAAGCTGTATACAAAGTATAGACCAAGCTGTATACAAAGTATAGACCAAGCTGTATACACAGTATAGACCAAGCTGTATACACAGTATAGACCAAGCTGTATACACAGTATAGTCCATGCTGTATACAAAGTATAGACCAAGCTGCATACACAGTATAGACCAAGCTGTATACAAAGTATAGACCACGCTGCATACACAGTATAGACCAAGCTGTATACACAGTATAGACCAAGCTGTATACACAGTATAGTCCATGCTGTATACAAAGTATAGACCACGCTGTATACACAGTATAGACCAAGCTGTATACACAGTATAGACCAAGCTGTATACACAGTATAGTCCATGCTGTATACAAAGTATAGACCACGCTGCATACACAGTATAGACCAAGCTGTATACACAGTATAGACCAAGCTGTATACAAAGTATAGACCACGCTGCATACACAGTATAGTCCATGCTGTATACAAAGTATAGACCAAGCTGTATACACAGTATAGACCACGCTGTATACACAGTATAGACTGACTTGTATATAGAATATAGACCATGCTGTATACACAGTAAAGGCCAAGCTGACCTACAGTATGTTGCCTTATGTCCTATTTCTTCAGTTCACACGAACGCACTGTAAAAGTAAGACATACTGCATGTTTATACAACGCAGTACTCTGCAACGTGTTTTAGGTTGTCAGGTTTAATAAAGTTTAAACAAGAAAAAAAAACAACACCGTGATGCGTTGTATAATGCATTGCAGCACACATGCAAGCCAGTGGGCACGCATTATGCATCTCATTCATGCACACAACGCGGTGCTATTCAACGCACATGTTCTTACATACTGAGGCACACTGCATTGGGCGACCCATTCAAAGTGAACGCACCTCAGTGTGAGAAAAAAATCAGTTCTGCTCTATACTTGCAACGCACAGAACATTGGAATCCGCTGCCATAGCGCACTGGCGATGTGCACTTAGCTACAGTCAGCAAAGAATGGTCACGCACGTCGGCACATATACAATGCGCTATCGCGCGTTACACCATCACACTTTATAAGTTGCATCATGGGGTGAATGAGCTGTGAAGGAAATATCATGAAAAAAAAGAATAGCAGGGAGGAGATGTCATGGCGGTCAGTCTGTTCTTGCTATATAATAAAGTTGCGTATTTTTCTGACGCAGTGCGAGCCACTGACGGGGTGAAACACTTCAAGATCCTGCGGAACTCCCAAGGAGAATACCACCTGAATAGCTCATCGCTCTTCCCGGATCTGGACAAGCTCATCGAATACTACCATGACAGGCCGGTCATAAAGGGGGTGACACTGACCAAGCCTTGCGTCAAGGTGAGACACTGTTGGATGGCGTTACTTTCGCTGACGTGAGCTTCTGGGGCTAGGGAGGAGGAGGAGGGGCCTAAATCCCATATTTAAACAGGACAGGTTCTCTTTAAAGGAGAACCCTGGTAACACAGTGTGTGCGTTCTCTGATTTGAGGTTTGAAGGATGCATGTGAGAGGAATAGGTAACGGCCCACATGAAAAATTCTGATAGGAATAACATATGTGTTCCATTCCCAAGGGCACGGTGCGCCAGTCAGTGCCAAGGCACCGTTCCCCCGAGCCAAGACAGGCAAAGGTCATCAGGGACTTAATCCGTGCCGGCAACAACAATACAACAACAATATAATAATGCTATCAGAATAAGATAACACCGCTAATAGAAAACGTAGGGAGGGAAAGAGCCTTTCTGTAAAGTAACAGGTCATATGACACACCTATATCAGGCATTAGGCTCCACCCATGAGGGAGGCCAACTAATTGGCAGCTACCCTGTTATAGTACCTCTGGGGTCCACATCTGTTTATCTTGGGGCCCGGGTTATCTTGTCTGACGTGAGCGAGATCGTGGATTATTGTCAATGGACGTAAGCATGGATCTGCAAACACGCATGCACACAGGCCTAAGAGGGTATTTAGACTCCTCCGCTGATGGTGACCGGTGATGTGCCTACCTAGTTTATGAGTCTACTGTTGTTCTGACTTGCACGTTGCTGACGCAGATTGCCTAACTCTGCTCCTGTCTCCTGCCCCCATTGCAGACTCTGCTCGTCCTGTTATCATTTTGCCTGCCATCTGCCTCGACCTCTACCTGGACTCCAGCTACTCTCTTGAATGCTGACTGCCTTGACCCCTGCCTGGACTCTGACTATTCTCTTAACTGCCGCCTGCCTCGACCTCTTCCTGCACTCCAACTACTTTCTTGCTTGCCGCCTGGCTCCACCTCTGCCTGGACTCTAAATACTAATTTGCCTACCTCGATCTCTTGCTGAACTCTGACTACTCTCTTGCCTGCAGCCTTCATCAACCTCTGCCTGCACTGCGGCTACTCTCTTGACTGCCACCTGCCTCAGCCTCTGCCTGGACTCTAACTAATCATTTGCCTGCCTCAACCTCTTCCTGAACCCTGACAACTATCTTGCCTGCTGCCTGGCTCGAGCTCTGCCTGGACTCCAACTACTCATTTGCCATCCGACTATTCTCTTGCCTGCCCCCTGCCCTAACCTCTTCCTGGATTCCAACTACTCTCTTGTCTGCCGCCTGCCTCCACATCTGCCTGCACTGCAACTACTTTCTTGCCTGCTGCCTGCCTTGACTTCTGCAGACAGAGTGACAGTTTTGAGTGGAGAGATCTTTTCATATTTTGTGTGTAACTCTATATATTTGTATCTCCTGGGCACAGGATGAGCCAATGGCCACCGACTTAAACCCCTTACCCTTGGACGAGTGGGAGAGACCCAAGGAGGAGTTTATCCTTGGAAAGAAACTGGGTTCTGGCAATTTCGGGCAGGTCCACGAAGGCTACTGGAAGGGGCGGGTGAAAATGAGAGTGGCCATTAAAACCATAAAGCAAGGTAAGCCGTTAAAGCTTTTAAACAATGTTGGCCAACCAAGTATTCATCATAGGTCCCGGGAATGTCCCCGTCTCCTCCAGCAGCCAATTGGATTCCAGTTATTGTGCAGATTTAGAGTATATAAGGAATATTGTTTTATTAAACTCCAGTTTTGATACATCATCTCCACCATGGGAAGGAGCCAAAAGGATGCTGAGTCAGGACATTCCCCTAGGCGGGGAAAATATCACTGGCAGAGCTTATACCTTGGAATTATTCTAGGGTGAAAACATATTTAAGACTTATTTGCAGTTTGCTGATCTGTCCATTGCATAGACTGGAGAAAACCCATCAGCTCAATCCATTTTGCCTTGGCCATTACCACCAACGGGCTTGAAAAAATACCGATCCTTCAAAAATACAGGACAGCACTTTTAACTGGTGATAACTGGTAGCATTTACCTTAATTTTGGAATGGTTAGAACCCCTGTCGGGCATATCCTGCTGTCTGGAAGATCTGCCTTTACTTCCTGTTGTGTCACCAAGACAGCAAGTCACAGGAAATCTCTCCGATGGTGAAACAGGCTGCAAGAAAACCATTTTATCTACATAACAAGCTCTGTCTGGCTTATATTGCTGTGGCCCCATAGGGGCGATTCCCCCTCAGACTGGGTGGTTGCTGGTACAGGAAGGGAGGCAAATCTCTGCATAGGTATTAGCTTTACTAGGTAGTAACTTGTCCTATGCATAACTTTTATAGAAAGAGTTTCTACCATGAAAAGTTCATCCAAGGACCACATAGAGCACGGATAGGCAACCTCGGCACCCCAGGTGTGGTGAAGCTACAAATTCTGTCTCTGGGAGTCATGCTTGCAATGCCTCATGTACCTGCTGGAGTGCCAAGGTTGCTCACCACTAGCATAGAAGGATGATGACACCAATTTCTTGAAGCACATCATTGATACTAATGACCACTAGAGGGCAGTGTTACCAAAGTAACTACTTGCTTGTTCCCAACTGCTGGCGCCTATGGCCGCAAGATGGCAGGCAATACATACTGTTGTGCAGACCTGCTTCTTCACCCTCATTGGTCAAGATTTTCTAACATGAATGTGATGAAAAAATGTCGAGAAGTAGATTTTCCTGCCAATATGTTGTGAGCAATATGGACATAGATAAAACACAAACATGGTGGAACTCAAGCCAAAGTTAGGCAAGGGGTCTGTGTCCCCACTGGGGAGATTTCATCAAAGTAGTCATCAGAATAGGTGTCCCTATTGGAAGATTTCTCCCGAAATTGCTGTAATATTTTGGGATTCCTTTCACGGTCCATCGCGGTGACAGTGGTCATCGGGTCAAGGTTCAAGTCAAGCAGTCATCTGGTGTCCCTATTGGAAGATTTCCCCTCTATTCCTGTCATATTTTGGGATTCACAATCCATCATGGTGACAGTGGTCATCAGTGATGGATGAGGGTTCAAGTCAAGGTTCAGGTTAGATTCAGCTTAGGTTCTTCCCAGCATGGACACGGACAGCTATAAGAACCTGATATGGGTTCTAACTCCTCACCACCAAGAGCACTTTTGGTTGGGGTTTTGCTTCTAGTGCTAACTTAGTGTGGTTTGTATTTGCTGTTCAGTGTGTGTCAGGCCAACCTACATGTCCAATGAAGTTGGCTTCTCCTCATAAAATATTCTGACCTCGCCTCCTCCATAGATGTGACCAACCGTGAAATCTTCCGGAAGGAAACGGCGTTTCTGAAGACGCTGCGCCACCGTAACCTGCTTTCCCTGTATGCCGTGTGCTCGGTGGGGGATCCATTTTATATAGTGACGGAGCTCCTCTCTAAGGGGGACCTCCTGCACTTCCTGAGAGGTAAGTGTGACCTTCACCTTCTAGTGGGGGCAACAGTGAAAATGTATTGAGCAAACCTAAGGCAGGCCCGGCATCTAAACATTGCATTGCAACAACAAATGTTGAATTGGTCACTCAACAGCACTCATACGAACGTGCGTTGACCTACTACAACATGCTTTGATTGAAAAAAGTCAAATGGAAGGGTGCCGCCTGGGACACACATTGGTCCTGCTGACTCGGCCGAAATTCAACCAGTGTATGTTTTGTCCTAGTATGAAAAGCCCATTGGGTATGTTGCTGATTTCAGCAGGCCATATGTCTATGCCGAGCTGATAAGATAAACATGGCTTTCTGCTGTGCTGATCATGTGATGTCAGCAGCTTCCACCAACAAGTCAGTGCATGGGAGCGAAGGCCAAGGGACTGATGTGACAGCCAGCCCTCCGCCATTTTGCTTTAATTGCTGCCACCTTTACAGAAGGTCTATGATCTCTCCCGCTAACCGATCCCCCTCTGCATTGCCCCTCAGGCCCTGAAGGAGAGAAGCTGAGCGTTGAAGGGCTCCTGGATATTGCAGGCCAAGTCATAGACGGGATGCACTACCTAGAAGCCAATAATTGTATCCACCGCGACCTGGCTGCCCGAAACGTGCTGATTGGCCTGAACAACATCTGCAGATTGGCCGACTTTGGCTTAGCCAGAATTATCACGGTGAGCGCCGACCCCCAAGACCGAGTGATAACATGAAAAAGAAATAAGTATACCATCACCATGCTGGTTGGAGGCTCCCTGTAAGCATTTCTGTATTCTCTTCTTTAAGGACGATTGCTACATGTCTTACTCTAAGGATGTCCCGTACAAATGGACCGCCCCCGAGGCCCTGGAGTATGGACGCTTCACCATAAAGTCCGATGTCTGGTCCTTTGGTGTCCTCTTACATGAGATCATGTCTCGTGGGGTGATCCCGTATCCAGGTAATTATCAGCACAGATCACATGACTGAATGCCTGGGTGTTCGGTCACATGACCAGCCTTCAAGCACTGTGTTTTTTTTCTCAGGTGTGTAAGTTTTTCAGGGGTTGGTTGGAATATTTGAATTTTAGGCCGTGGGATGAACAAAAGGTCTCCCCGCTCTCTTCATGTCCCCACCCTTTGTTCTCCATGTCCCAACCCCGCGTTCTCCATGTCCCAACCCCGTGTTCTCCATGTCACAGCCCTGCGCTCTCCTTGTCCCAAACCTGTGCTCTCCTTGTCCCAACCCCGTGTTTTCCATGTCCCAACCCCGCGCTCTCCTTGTCCCAACCCCGTGTTCTCCATGTCCCAACCCTGTGTTCTCCATGTCCCAACCCCGTTTTCTCCATATCCCAACCCTGTGTTCTCCATGTCCCAACCCCGTGTTCTCCATGTCCCAACCCCGTGTTCTCCATGTCCCAACCCCTCGTTCTCCATGTCCCAACCCCTCGTTCTCCATGTCCAAACCCCACGTTCTCCATGTCCCAACCCCACGTTCTCCATGTCCCAACCCCACGTTCTCCATGTCCCAACCCCACGTTCTCCATGTCCCAACCCCACGTTCTCCATGTCCAACCCCGTGTTCTCCATGTCCCAACCCCATGTTCTCCATGTCACAGCCCTGTTTTCTCCATGTCCCAACCCTGCGCTCTCCTTGTCCCAAACCTGTGCTCTCCTTGTCCCAACCCTGTGTTCTCCATGTCCCAACCCCGTGTTCTCCATGTCCCAACCCCGTGTTCTCCATGTCACAGCTCTGTTTTCTCCATGTCCCAACCCTGCGCTCTCCATGTCACAGCCCCCACAGGTCTCGGGGGCGGTTTTATTTCACTTTAGGTCCACATTAAAGTGGACCTGTCACCAGAACCGTTGATGGGAAATCAGAGAGAAAGGCCTGGGGAAAACCTATGTGTTCTGCTGGTATAAAGTAGTTGTGAAGAGTCCAGTCAAGTGTGCCTAGGCTATGAGGTGCAATCTGGGATAATGATCCGTCTCCTGTATTGGCTGAACACCTTTCCCCCAAGCCTTGCAAAATGCTTGAAGTCTAGCCAAGGTTCCCCTTTCATCGGCCTCCTTGTTTTTTTCTTTCCTGCAGGCATCTCTAATGCCGAACTGCTTCTGTACCTCAAGCAAGGCAAAAGGATGAGCGCACCAGAGAACTGCTCCAGAAAGATCTACGAAGTCATGCTGGACTGCTGGAACGCCAATGCGCAAAAGAGGCCGTCCTTTAATGAACTGAAGATCTCCATGGACAGCCTGGCCTTCTATGAGCCATCTGAGGAATCCCCCAAACCCGTCAAGCTCAAAGGCATTATAGCCAGGCTGAAGAAGAATGCCAATTGACCAATGGCAGGACAGTAAAGAAATCCGAGGCCTTCGTACGGACAATCATTTCAAGGGCAACTCAGATCAAAAAAAAAGGGCCAACCTGTCTTCAAGAAGCTACGATAGCTGGTTACTGACTGTAAATTGTTTTCCTTCTGTGGACAGATCTCGACTCTGTCCCGCGAACAAGTAGAAACGAGGAGGTCAGTAGATCAATCAGACTGCGATAAGCCACAATGGCTTTGGTAAGGGTGCTCCTAACAAAAGCGGGGTGCCCCTAAAGCAGGGGGCCCAGATTTGAAGGTGCATGTGTACAAAGTCCAATGAGTCAATGAAGTCTGAGAATCCAAAGAACTTTTAATGTTAATATTATAATTTAAATATTAATA
>NW_017306285.1:3018755-3019129 GCF_000935625.1 Nanorana parkeri | reverse complement strand
TGGGTTCTGAGATGTCCTCCTTCTTCAGGGCTACAAAACAGACATGAAGACCTACGAACTCTTACACTAGTTTGATTGTTTGATTGGTACGGAGCCACATCAACTTATAAATATTAAAAAAATCCTTATAACTGAGATAGATGTGTAGGCAATATCAACTCATATATACATATAGAAGTTTAAAAATTATGACAAAACTCAAAAGAAAATCTAATAAAACAGGGGAGACTATTCAATAATAACCAATAGCAAAGGGCAAAAACACACATTTTGTTTAAAATTAAGTAATTTATTTTTGTTAAATGTTTCTATATTTTTTAAATGATTAGTTACTTATTTTTAATGGATTATAATACTTTTGAAAAACATAGAAA
>NW_017306285.1:3015794-3017812 GCF_000935625.1 Nanorana parkeri | reverse complement strand
TGCCAGAATCCAAGGGGTAGATGTGGAGGTCCAAGAGGGGTTAGCAGGATACCCAGAGAGCGGTACAGTTTAGGGTCCTAAGTAGCTTGCTCGACGTACTACTTTGCTAGAACGTCGAGCAAGTGAAAGCCTACGGTTTAAATAGGCAGAGCAGGTGATTGGGGGGCGGAGCCGGAGCCGAGACCCGACCCGAGCGTCTCCTAGCAACGGGACGCCGCTGGGCCGGGCTCGCCGCGTCATCACGCCGACTCAGCTGTTCGGCAGAAGGAGGAGTGGAGCGCGGAGGAACGCCCGCCCGTCGCCCGGCAACAGGACGCTGTTGACGGGGCCGTCCGTGCCATGTTCTTGGGCTACGGAGCGGGGTCCGATCCTGACACATATTGCCACTGGATACTAATAACAAAAAACTGTATCACTATATTGCAACTGTGTGTTGAATATAAATATAAAACAGTATTCAAAATAGAAGAAAGAATTGATATGTTTTCATGTCTGGTTTGTAGCCCTGAGGAAGGAGAGGGATAATGAACCCCTGAGACGTGTTGGCTGATCTATATTGCCTTTCTGTGAACGATCAGACCTTTCGTTTGGTGCTCCCGTTGGACTTTGTTCATGTCAACCCCGTCACTGTCTCCCTTGCTGTATAGCTGGGGCGCTCGGGAAGCGTAATGACATTTCCCGAGCCTGTGTTCTCCGTGTCCCAACCCTGCGTTTTCCATGTTCCAGCCCCACATTCTCCATGTCCCACCCGGGTTCTCCATGTCCCAACCCCTCCTTCTCCATGTCCAAACTCCATGTTCTCCATGTTCCAACCCTGTATTCTCTATATCCCAACCCTGCACTCTTCATGTCCCAACCCCGTGTTCTCCATGTCCCAACCCCACATTCTCCATATCCCCAGCCCTCGTTCTCCATGTCCCAACCCCACATTCTCCATGTCCCAACCCCTCGTTCTCCATGTCCCAACCCCTCGTTCTCCATATCCCAACCCCTCGTTCTCCATGTCCCAACCCCTCGATCTCCATATCCCAACCCCTCGTTCTCCATGTCCCAACCCCTCGTTCTCCATATGCCAACCCCTTGTTCTCCATGTCCCAACCCCTCGTTCTCTATTTCCCAACCCCTCATTCTCCATGTCCTAACCCCTCGTTCTCTATGTCCCAACCCCTCGTTCTCCATGTCCCAACCCCGCAATCTCCATGTCCCAACCCCGCGTTCTCCATGTCCCAACCCCGCAATCTCCATGTCCCAACCCCGCGTTCTCTATGTCCCAACCTCACGTCAGGAAGCATGATTCGCCTCCGCATGCCTTGACACTCCCCCTGTAAACGAAATAGAAAAGTGTCACAGCTGGTCTGTATGACACACGGATCCTTCACATTGCTGGCCCGGGCCCTTTGTGTCTTCCTTCTATCTCTCTTCAACCTTCAGACTGTCAAAGCCTTGCTCCGCCATCCACATACAGGCACAGTGGCTGTCAGAGTGATCTGGAGTTTCGGCTGGTGTGCAGGGGACCATGCACAGGACTACAGGGAATACGTTTACAATAAAGCCTGGCGATCTTCAATGGTATATACTGTATATATAGATAGATAGGGATATTATGTATATAGCTTCCAATGGGATGACTGAGCCAGTTTAAAGTGTTTCTTCATTTTGTTTTCTGCTTTTGGATGGAGTGGGGAAGGGTTAGAGCAGATTTCAGTTTTTCATTGCTGTTTGTGTCTCCACTGGGGAGATTCATCGTATCTATTTATACTGGGGTCACTTAGCACAGGAAGCAACAGGAAACCCAAAATGTCACCGGTGTCACCAAAGCAGGAGGTGAGGGGGAAATCTTCCAATGGGGGAGCGGGGGGGCACCTGTTCTGGTGATGACTGAGAGGGGATTTACCCTTACCTTGGAGAGAGTTACATTCACTTCCTGTTGTGTCTCCAGGACAGGAAGTGAAGGGAAAGACACAAGCGGCAAAAGAACAAACTAAAACCCAGATGGGAACTCCAGGAAAACAATATAT